>NW_028187874.1:277500-518045 GCF_964204655.1 Triturus cristatus | reverse complement strand
ACCACACACAACCACACACACACCACCCATACACAACCACACACACCACCCACACACAACCACACACACCACCCACACATAACCACACACACACAACCACACACACACACAACCACACACACACAACCACACAACCACACACACAACCACACACAACCACACACACAACCACACACAACCACACACACACCACCCACACACAACCACACACACCACCCACACACACCACCCACACACACACACACAACCACACACACACACACAACCACACACACAAACACAACCACACAACAACACACACAACCACACACACACACACAACCACACACACAAACACAACCACACACACACACAACCACACACACAAACACAACCACACACACACAACCACACACACAAACACAACCACACACACAAACACAACCACACACACACACACAACCACACACACACACAACCACACACACAAACACAACCACACACACACAACCACACACACAAACACAACCACACACACAAACACAACCACACACACACACACACAACCACACACACACACACAACCACACACACACACAACCACACACACACACAACCACACACACAACCACACACACAACCACACACACAACCACACACACACACAACCACACACACACACACACACACACACACACACACAACCACACACACAACCACACACAACCACACACAACCACACACACACACACAGAACCACACACAACCACACCACACACACAACCACACACAACCACACACACACACAACCACACACACACACACACACAACCACACACACACACAACCACATACACAATCACACACACAACCACACACACACAACCACACACACAACCACACACAACCACACACACACACACACACACACACACACAACCACACACAACCACACACAACCACACACACACACACACAACCACACACACACAGAACCACACACAACCACACACACCACCCACACACCACACACACAACCACACACACACAACCACACACACAAACACAACCACACACACACACACACACACACAAACAGAACCACACACACACACAACCACACACACAACCACACACACACACAACCATACACACAACCACACACACAACCACACACACACAACCACACACACACACACACACACAACCACACACACACACACACAACCACACACAACCACACACACACACACACACAACCACACACAACCACACACACACACACAGAACCACACACAACCACACACACCACCCACACACCACACACACAACCACACACACACACAACCACCACACACACAAACACAATCAAACACACACACAACCACACACACAAACACAACCACACACACAAACACAACCACACACACACACACAACCACACACACAAACACAACCACACACACAACCACACACAACCACACACAACCACACACACAAACACAACCACACACACACACAACCACACACACAACCACACACACAACCACACACAACCACACACACACACAACCACACACACACACAACCACACACACACACACAACCACACACACACACAACCACACACACACACACACACAACCACACACACACACACACCACACACACACACACACAACCACACACACACACACAACCACACACACACACAACCACACACACAACCACACACACAACCACACACACAACCACACACACACACACAACCACACACACACACACAACCACACACACAACCACACACACACACAACCACACACACAACCACACACACACACACAACCACACACACACAACCACATAACCACACAACCACACAGCCACACACACACAACCACACAATCACACAGCCACACACAACCACACACACACACACACAACCACACACAACCACACACACACACAGAACCACACAAAACCACACACACCACCCACACACCACACACACAACCACACACAACCACACACACACAACCACACACACACAACCACACACAACCACACACACACAACCACACACAACCACACACACACACAACCACACACAACCACACACACACACACACAGAACCACACACAACCACACCACACACACAACCACACACAACCACACACACACAACCACACACACACAACCACACACAACCACACACACAACCACACACACACACACAACCACACACACAGACACAAACACACACACACACAACCACACACACACACAACCACACACACACACAACCACACACACACACACACACAACCACACACACACACACACACACACACACACAAACAACCACACACACACACAAACAACCACACACACACAACCACACACACACACACACAACCACACACACACAACCACACACACACAACCACACATACCACAACCACACACACACACAACCACACACACACACAACCACACACACACACACAACCACACACACAACCACACACACACACACACACACACACACACACACACAACCACAACCACACAACCACACAACCACACACACAACCACACACAACAACACACAGAACCACACACAACCACACACACACCACCCACACACACACACAACCACACACACACACAACCACACACACACACAACCACACACACACAACCACACACACAACCACACACACACACACAACCACACACACAACCACAACCACACAACCACACACACACCACCCACACACACACACACACACAACCATACACACCACCCAAACACACACACACCACACACACACACACAACCACACACAACCACACACACCACCCACACACAACCACACACACCACCCACACACACACACACAACCACACACACACACAACCACACACACACACAACCACACACACAACCACACACACAACCATACACAACCACACACACACACAACCACACACACACACAACCACACACACAACCACACACACAACCATACACAACCACACACACACACAACCACACACAACCACACACACACCACCCACACACAACCACACACACCACCCACACACAACCACACACACACACAACCACACACACACCACCCACACACAACCACACATACCACCCACACACCACCCACACACAACCACACACACCACACACACACACAAACACAACCACACACACTAACAACCACACACACACAACCACACAACCACACACACAACCACACACAACCACACACACACACAACCACACACAACCACACACACACCACCCACACACAACCACACAACCACACACACAACCACACACAACCACACACACACACAACCACACACACACACATACAACCACACACACAACCACACACAACCACACACACACAGAACCACACACAACCACACACACCACCCACACACCACACATACAACCACACACACACAACCACACACACAAACACAACCACACACACACACACAACCACACACACAAACACAACCACACACACAAACACAACCACACACACACACACCACACACACAAACACAACCACACACACACACAACCACACACACAACCACACACACAACCACACACACACACACACACACACAACCACACACACAAACACAACCACACACACACACACACAACCACACACACACACAACCACACACACACACAACCACACACACACACAACCACACACACACACCCACACACACACACAACCACACACACACACAACCACACACACACACAACCACACACACAACCACACACACACACAACCACACACACAACCACACACACACACAACCACACACACAACCACACACACAACCACAACCACACAACCACACAACCACACACACAACCACACACAACCACACACACACACAGAACCACACACAACCACACACACCACCCACACACACACACACACACAACCATACACACCACCCACACACACACACACAACCACACACACAAACACAACCACACACACACACACAACCACACACACACACAACCACACACACACACAACCACACACACACAACCACACACACACACAACCACACACACACACAACCACACACACACAACCACACACACACACAACCACACACACACAACCACACACACACACAACCACACACACAACCACACACACACACACAACCACACACACACACACAACCACAACCACACAACCACACAACCACACACACAACCACACACAACCACACACACACTGTGAGAAGTTGGCCTGGTATATGATGCTCACTAGTTAAAGTGATCACCTTGTACCATGCCAAGCAACCCTTATGGTGTGGTTGTAAGTCAACCTTTTCGGACTAGCTGCCCTAGTGGTAGCGTAGGCTAAGCAGTCTTTGAGGCTAAACTCGTGAAGCGTGTTAAGCCAGCTGTTTTACCAAATGCAACCCCCTTTTATACCAATGAAAGGACACCACACAGATATATATTCAAAATATATATGTATTTATTTCTCAAAGTAACCCCTAGTCTCTTTATGAGCACAGGAGCACAAATCGTCAAACAAGATTATCACAGAATACACAGAAGTTGCACTTTATATGGATAGGCCCTGGTGGCCACTCGAACCATATACTAAAATAGTGGTATAAGTACCACGAACAGGAAAGGGAAAAGGCCTAGGGCCTCTAGAATCGCTGGGCCTACAAGGAGCTAACGTCAGTTAGTGACCAGGAGGTCCACGGGTGGCGTGTGCAGAGCAAATAGTCACACGCGGGCTCCCATAGGTTTCAATGGGTGCGTAAAAAGTACAAAGTTACTGCAAAAGGAATCTTCCGGATGACCTAGGAACTTAAGATTTGGAACACAGGCACTAGAGATGTATTACTACACATGGGCACCGGAGTACCAGCTTTACCTCACCCACAGGAAGCGGGTGCATAGGCCTCAAAGTGCGTCGGGTTTCTTCTATCTGTTCCGTTGAGCCTGGGACAAAGATGCTGCAGGCGGTCGGTCGGGAAGAGATGCAGTGGATCCAAGAGTGGATCGGAGATGTTGAAGACCTGTAAGCAGAGGGGACAGTGTTCACAGTCACTAGCCAGTGACCAGCGTGGCACCAGGTGGGTACCAGGCGATGTCGGGTGCAAACAGGTGATGAGGGGTAGCTTGTCTCCGCAGCCACGTGGTCCCTGAAGGTCGACGACGTCCAGGAGTCGGCTCACGAGCTGTCCCACGCAGGCTCTCGCTGTCGGCGGTGTCGGCGACTTGATCGAAGCAAACAAGCCTTGGCAAAAGCAATTGCAGGAGGATTCGGAAATCAGCTGTTGGTTCTGACCAGCAAGGTCAGAGGGATTGCTCCTTTGGAGGGGAGCAAGGGCCAGTCTGGAGCAACCAGACCAGCGGTGTTTGTCGTAGATTTCGTCGCCAAGATGGCCACTAGCCAGCGGGCCAGCAACCGGTTAGGCGCGTCGAGTGGCAAAATGCAGAAGGGCCCCACGCAGATCGTGGAGATGCTGGAGGGCTCACCTTTGGTGCAGATGCTGCTCGAGGGTTGGGCTTCTCAGGACCCAAAGCACAACTTGGAGGGAGCCTCGGTTGTTGCACTGGTCAGCTTGTCGTAGTCGTTCCAAGATGGCTGGCTCCACGTGTCTCGGTGCCTCCACGGGTCTCCTCTTTTCAGGGACTGTGGATCGGGCGGTGAGAGGTCTGGAGGTCCAGGTCTTGTCAGTCTCTGGGCTCGGGCTCCGGCGGGAGGCGGCGGCAAAGCAGATGGTGATTCGCTGGATGGTGCTTGCGTTAGCAAGGTGGTCACTCCCTGACCACAGGGGAGATTTTCTTCAGTCTTCTGTGCAGCAGAATGTCGAAGTTCCCGTCTTCTTCTTAGTTTCAAGTTGATTCCAGGATGTCTGAAGTCTTAGGACACAGCTCCTACCTTTAAGCGGATTCTAGGGGCCGGACTACCTGCTAGGTCCCTCCCTATGGGTGGGACCAGGAAGGGGGGTGGTTACACCCCCAATCCTTTGTCCAGCTCGCCCCAGGCCCGGGACTGGTGTGCCCCAGGACCGGTTTGAACTGGCATATGCACCGAGGCTCCTTGTGAGCCACAGGCATGTCTGGTTTCTTTCAAGCCCTACCTGACCAATACACAAAATCCTGTCTGGGGTGGTGCACGCACCTCCCCTGGCAGGAAACCCTTTGTCCACACCTCCCAAGCTGGAAGGACTCCCAGCAGCAGGAGGGCAGACTTGTGTCTGTGGTGGCAGCATCCATTTTGTGGAGCTGAGGCTATGTCTGATTTTACCCGGGTTTCAGGCACTGTACATGTCGTGTCCCTCTAGAAGGGTGGAATGCTAACCCCGTCGCCAGAATTGGCGAGGGGTTAGTATTCCAATTCGTATGACACCTTACTCGACATGTTTTGATAAAGCCAAACCAAAGATAGCATTTAACCGCGAGGTTCATAATGCACTTAAGAGTATATGGTATGACGATATCTGGAAACAGTAGAAGGAAGTTGTTCCGACCACTGCAGACAGGCTCAGCTCATGCCAGAGCACCATCTCACATGGAACCAAGCACTCTGCCTTCAGGATTGTTAAGGCCTGCCATAGGAGTGACTCATAGGTTACCAGGTGTCCCATTTAAGGTTAGGTATAGGTATACTACACCTAAGTAAGAGGTGATTACACCAACTTACCCCAGCTGAGTGATCAGCCAGTTGTGTCAGATTGTTAGGCCAAGCCTGGGGTGGCATAATACATGCTGCAGCCCCTGGCAGGCCTTGGGTACACCAATGCCCTGGGTACCTAGTGTACACTGGTAC
The DNA here is from genome assembly GCF_964204655.1 of Triturus cristatus. Lineage (NCBI taxonomy): Eukaryota > Metazoa > Chordata > Amphibia > Caudata > Salamandridae > Triturus > Triturus cristatus. Next base: position 511,199 of record NW_028187874.1, on the reverse strand, counting down.
AGGGGCTGACAGGGTGATCCAACCAATTGGGTATGTACCTAGGGTACATGGAGTCCATTTTACAGAGAGAGCAGATAGCCTGAGAGCCTGAATGGCAGGATCTCAGGCCAACTAAGTCGAAAAACCAGCTAGACACTAGGCAAAAATTTGGGGGTAACCATAGTCAGATATCCACCTTCCTACACACACACACACAGAACCACACACAACCACACACACACCACCCACACACACAACCACACACAACCACACACACACACACACACAGAACCACACACAACCACACACACACCACCCACACACACACACAACCACACACACACAACCACACACACAACCACACACACACACAACCACACACACAACCACACACACACAACCACACACACAACCACAACCACACAACCACACAACCACACACACAACCACACACAACCACACACACACACAGAACCACACACAACCACACACACACCACCCACACACACACACACATACACAACCATACACACCACCCACACACACACACAACCACACACACAAACACAACCACACACACACACAACCACACACACACACAACCACACACACAAACACAACCACACACACAAACACAACCACACACACACACAACCACACACACAACCACACACACAACCACACACACACACAACCACACACACACACAACCACACACACACACAACCACACACACACACACACATAACCACACACACACACAAACAACCACACACACAACCACACACACAAACACAACCACACACACAAACACAACCACACACACACACAACCACAAACACAACCACACACACACACAACCACACACACAACCACACACACAACCACACACACACAACCACACAACCACACACAACCACACAACCACACACAACCACACACACACACACAACCACACACACAACCACACACACAAACACAACCACACACACACACACAACCACACACACACACAACCACACACACACACAACCACACACAACCACACACAACCACACACACACAACCACACACACACAACCACACACAACCACACACACAACCCACACACAACCACACACACAACCCACACACAACCACACACACCACCCACACACAACCACACACACCACCCACACACAACCACACACACCACACACACACACACACACAACCACACACACACACACAACCACACACACACACAACCACACACACACAACCACACACAACCACACACACACACAACCACACACAACCACACACACACCACCCACACACAACCACACACACCACCCACACACAACCACACACACCACCCACACACAACCACACACACACACAACCACACACAACCACACACACACCACCCACACACAACCACACACACCACCCACACACAACCACACACACCACCCACACACAACCACACACACCACCCACACACACACACAACCACACACACACAACCACACACACAAACACAACCACACACACACACAACCACACACACACAACCACATACACACAACCACACAACCACACACACAACCACACACACACACACAACCACACACACACATACAACCACACACACAAACACAACCACACACAAACACAACCACACACACACACAACCACACACACAAACACAACCACACACACACACACACAACCACACACACAACCACACACAACCACACACAACCACACACAACCACACACACACACACAGAACCACACACAACCACACACACCACCCACACACCACACATACAACCACACACACACAACCACACACACAAACACAACCACACACACACACACAACCACACACACAAACACAACCACACACACAAACACAACCACACACACACACACACAACCACACACACAAACACAACCACACACACACAACCACACACACACACACACACAACCACACACACACACACACACACAACCACACACACACACAACCACACACAACCACACACACATACAGAACCACACACAACCACACACACCACCCACACACCACCCACACAACCACACACACAAACACAACCACACACACACACACACAACCACACACACAACCACACACAACCACACACAACCACACACAACCACACACACACACACAGAACCACACACAACCACACACACCACCCAGACACCACACATACAACCACACACACACAACCACACACACAAACACAACCACACACACACACACAACCACACACACACACACAACCACACACACAAACACAACCACACACACAAACACAACCACACACACACACACACAACCACACACACAAACACAACCACACACACACAACCACACACACACACACACACACAACCACACACACACTGTGAGAAGTTGGCCTGGTATATGCTGTTCACTAGTTCTAGTGACCACCTTGTACCATGCCAAGCAACCCTTATGGTGTGGTTGTAAGTCAACCTTTTTGGACTAGCTGCCCTAGGGGTAGCGTAGGCTAAGCAGTCTTTGAGGCTAAACTCGTGAAGCGTGTTAAGCAAGCTGTTTTACCAATAGTAACCCCCTTTTATACCAATGAAAGGACACCACACAGATATATATTCAAAATATATATGTATTTATTTCTCAAAGTAACCCCTAGTCTCTTTATGAGCACAGGAGCACAAATCGTCAAACAAGATTATCACAGAATACACAGAAGTTGCACTTTATATGGATAGGCCCTGGTGGCCACTCGAACCATATACTAAAATAGTGGTATAAGTACCACGAGCAGGAAAGGGAAAAGGCCTAGGGCCTCTAGAATCGCTGGGCCTACAAGGAGCTAACGTCAGTTAGTGACCAGGAGGTCCACGGGTGGCGTGTGCAGAGCAAATAGTCACACGCGTGCTCCCATAGGTTTCAATGGGTGCATAAAAAGTACAAAGTTACTGCAAAAGGAATCTTCCGGATGACCTAGGAACTTAAGATTTGGAACACAGGCACTAGAGATGTAATACTACACTTGGGCACCGGAGTACCAGCTTTACCTCACCCACAGGAAGCGGGTGCATAGGCCTCAAAGTGCGTCGGGTTTCTTCTATCTGTTCCGTTGAGCCTGGGACAAAGATGCTGCAGGCGGTCGGTCGGGAAGAGATGCAGTGGATCCAAGAGTGGATCGGAGATGTTGAAGACCTGTAAGCAGAGGGGACAGTGTTCACAGTCACTAGCCAGTGACCAGCGTGGCACCAGGTGGGTACCAGGCGATGTCGGGCGCAAACAGGTGATGAGGGGTAGCTTGTCTCCGCAGCCACGTGGTCCCTGAAGGTCGACGACGTCCAGGAGTCGGCTCACGAGCTGTCCCACGCAGGCTCTCGCTGTCGGCGGTGTCGGCAACTTGATCGAAGCAAACAAGCCTTGGCAAAAGCAATTGCAGGAGGATTCGGAAATCAGCTGTTGGTTCTGACCAGCAAGGTCAGAGGGATTGCTCCTTTGGAGGGGAGCAAGGGCCAGTCTGGAGCAACCAGACCAGCGGTGTTTGTCGTAGATTTCGTCGCCAAGATGGCCACTAGCCAGCGGGCCAGCAACCGGTTAGGCGCGTCGAGTGGCAAAATGCAGAAGGGCCCCACGCAGATCGTGGAGATGCTGGAGGGCTCACCTTTGGTGCAGATGCTGCTCGAGGGTTGGGCTCCTCAGGACCCAAAGCACAACTTAGAGGGAGCCTCGGTTGTTGCACTGGTCAGCTTGTCGTAGTCGTTCCAAGATGGCTGGCTCCACGTGTCTCGGTGCCTCCACGGGTCTCCTCTTTGCAGGGACTGTGGATCGGGCGGTGAGAGGTCTGGAGGTCCAGGTCTTGTCAGTCTCTGGGCTCGGGCTCCGGCGGGAGGCGGCGGCAAAGCAGACGTTGATTCGCTGGATGGTGCTTGCGTTAGCAAGGTGGTCACTCCCTGACCACAGGGGAGATTTTCTTCAGTCTTCTGTGCAGCAGAATGTCGAAGTTCCCGTCTTCTTCTTAGTTTCAAGTTGATTCCAGGACGTCTGAAGTCTTAGGACACAGCTCCTACCTTTATTCGGATTCTAGGGGCCGGACTACCTGCTAGGTCCCTCCCTATGGGTGGGACCAGGAAGGGGGGTGGTTACACCCCCAATCCTTTGTCCAGCTCGCCCCAGGCCCGGGACTGGTGTGCCCCAGGACCGGTTTGAACTGGCATATGCACCGAGGCTCCTTGTGAGCCACAGGCATGTCTGGTTTCTTTCAAGCCCTACCTGACCAATACACAAAATCCTGTCTGGGGTGGTGCACGCACCTCCCCTGGCAGGAAACCCTTTGTCCACACCTCCCAAGCTGGAAGGGCTCCCAGCAGCAGGAGGGCAGACTTGTGTCTGTGGTGGCAGCATCCATTTTGTGGAGCTGAGGCTATGTCTGATTTTACCCGGGTTTCAGGTACTGTACATGTCGTGTCCCTCTAGAAGGGTGGAATGCTAACCCCGTCGCCAGAATTGGCGAGGGGTTAGTATTCCAATTCGTATGACACCTTACTCGACATGTTTTGATAAAGCCAAACCAAAGATAGCATTTAACCGCGAGGTTCATAATGCACTTAAGAGTATATGGTATGACGATATCTGGAAACAGTAGAAGGAAGTTGTTCCGACCACTGCAGACAGGCTCAGCTCATGCCAGAGCACCATCTCACATGGAACCAAGCACTCTGCCTTCAGGATTGTTAAGGCCTGCCATAGGAGTGACTTATAGGTTACCAGGTGTCCCATTTAAGTTTAGGTATAGGTATACTACACCTAAGTAAGAGGTGATTACACCAACTTACCCCAGCTGAGTGATCAGCCAGTTGTGTCAGATTGTTAGGCCAAGCCTGGGGTGGCATAATACATGCTTCAGCCCCTGGCAGGCCTTGGATACACCAATGCCCTGGGTACCTAGTGTACACTGGTACAGGGGCTGACAGGGTGATCCAACCAATTGGGTATGTACCTAGGGTACATGGAGTCCATTTTACAGAGAGAGCAGATAGCCTGAGAGCCTGAATGGCAGGATCTCAGGCCAACTAAGTCGAAAAACCAGCTAGACACTAGGCAAAAATTTGGGGGTAACCATAGTCAGATATCCACCTTCCTACACAACCCCCCCCCAAACGAAGGGAGATAAGGCTGACCTTGACCAGGTAAGCCTATATTGCCCAAGTGGCCATATAAGGAGGAACCAGCACTGGCATGGTTACCCCCTGTCTCATGGTCCACTAAGCAATCCCTCACCCTAAGGGTATCAGAGGGTCTCCACCATAGGGAATCTCTACCTGTGGTGTGTCTTGGCAAAGTAAAAGGCTGGTGTTGAGATGGAGTACTGAAGTGAGTGTCCTCAAAGTGAGGCCTCAGCTTCCTCCAATCATCCTCCACCATGGATGCCTTTCTTCCTTTAACTGAGTTGCACTGTGCTCTCAGGGTCAGCCTCTGGCTACCTAAAGCTGGAGGCTGGGTCCCTTTTGTGGGCTTACTGGAGGGACAGGTCAGGTTTGGGGCCCTAAGGTCCCATGTTTGCCTGTGCCCAACAGAATCCCCCTGGGGGAGGTCCCTAACTACCTGTAAAGGAGATCCCTCAGGAATGTTTTTACCCATCACCTGACTAGGGCTACTAGCCAGGCAATCCTCATTCTTTTGATGGGGGGGTTCTTGTGGACAGGGGCCCTCTGGGGGTCCACTGGCCTCCCTGACCTCTGCAGCCCTGGGCTGACTGAGGCAGGGTAGAGAGAGGCAGGCTACCTGCACCAGACTGGATCCCACCTTGGAAGGGGCCACTGACATCAGAGGCTCTGCCAGGCCAGGCCTGGCTACCTCTGGGGCAGTTCCTTCACAAGGGGTGAGGTCAGATCCCTGAGGAGGCTGACCTTTTCCTAATGTCTGGGGAGAGGGAGACTTTTCTTCCTCCCCACTACTCTCAGTTTGTGTGGAGTGATCCATTGTTTCAGGCTTCACTACACCTATGTCAGTCTGAGTATAGGCTGAGACCATTACAGCCTTGCCAACCTTTTCAGGGGGGCACTCAGTTTGTGTTTGAGCTGTGACTGTCACAGCTCTGCCAGTCCCTACAGGGAAGTCTGTCTGTGCCTGGGCTGTGGCTACCACTGCCCTTCCAACCTTTTCAGGGAGGAAATCTATTTGGACAGGGGTTGTGAATGGCACAACCCCCCTACCCTTTTGTGAAAGGCCTACCATTTTAAAATGGGTGTCTTGTTCAACTCCAGCCCAAGCTGAGAGTTCTAAGTCATTCCCCAGTAAGCAGTCTACAGGCAAGGTTGGGGACACTGCTACCCTTTTAGGGCCAGTGACCCCTCCCCAGCTGAGACATACCTCTGCCATGGGATGACTGTTCTGTTTGCCATCAATGTTAGTCACCTGGTAGGAGAAACCGGGCAAAAGCTGCTCAGAGGGAACTAGCCAATGGGCCACCATTGTGATGCTAGCCCCAGTGTCTCTGTAGGCCTCAGCTTTTGTACCATTGATGTAGGGCTCCTGTCTGTACCTACCCAAAGTGTTGGGACAGGCAGTGAAGTTGGCAAATCCCATGCCACCATCACAGACAAGAGTGGTTGCTGTAGGGGAATTGGCTAAGCCAGGGTCCCCCTGTGTTCCCCAAGTAAACCCACCCAGATTTCTGGGGGCACTCCCACCACCTGGGGGATTACTGCTGACAGTAATAGGTGGTGTGACAGGAGTAATTGGAGGAACAGTTTTGTTTTTAGCCCTTGGGCAACCGCTGTCAGTTTTCCAATGCCCAGGAGTTTTACACTCATGGCAGTAGGGCTTTTTAGCTGTGGTAGAGGAGGGAGCTTGGGACCCACCACCCTGTGTGGAGTTTTGGGGCCCTGAGGAAGGTTTCTCTTTTTCTTTATCCCCACCCTTCTCTTGAGGCTTGGTGGTATCTTTCTTTTGGTCACCACCCTGGTTTTTAGGCCTGATCCTGGTCCTGACCCATTTATCTGCCCTCTTTCCCAATTCTTGGGGAGAGGTCAAATCTGAGTCTACCAGGTGTTGATGGAGAAGCTGGTTTTGACAATTACTTAAAATCTGCTCTCTCATCATCAAATTGTACAATCCTGTATAATCAGACACCTTACTTCCCAGCAACCAACCCTCCAAAGCCTTAGTGGCACATTCCACATATTCAGACCAGTCCTGAGTCTGTGTCTTCTGGGTGTCTCTGAACATTAACCTGTACTGTTCAGTGGTTAAGCCTAACCCATCAACTAGGACACTCTTCAGGACTCTGTAATTTCTGACATCCTCTTCTCTAACAGTGAGGAGTCTATCTCTGCCTCTCCCCTCAAAGGAGAGCCATAAGATTGCTGCCCACTGGTCTTCAGGAACCTGCTGCACTTTGCAGGCTCTCTCAAGAGCAGTCATCCATTTGTGGATGTCATCCCCACTTTTGTAGGGGGGCACAATCTTGGACAGGTTCCTATTGTCAAAGACCCTATCTTTGTCCCTAGGGACATTGCTGCCACCAGTGGGTATAGACCCACTCTCTCTATGCTGCCTAGCCTTGCTCAGTTTTTCTTCCATCAGGGCTACTTCTAGCTCCTGCTTCCTGATCCTCAGCTGGGCTTCCTGCATTCTGGCCTCATGTTCCCTCCTCTGAGGGGTGGTCAGTCTCCTTCTGGAGTGACCTTGAGAGCCTCTAGAGCCATGGGAAGCATTGGAGTCACCTGAGCGATTCCTTTGCCTTCCAAGCCCTGTGTTAAGTCCACTGGGGAGATCCAATGGGGTGAACCCACTGTCAGTCCCCAATAGCCTTAGTTTAGCTGGGCCAAGTATAACACTTGGCACTGGGCTAGTTCTCCCTTCATCCCCACTCACATCTGTATCCCCATCACTTTCTTCCTCTGTGGTAGGCATCCCATCTAAGGGGTGACTATTGGGAAGGGGTACTTCAGTGGCATCTTCAGAAGGGGGGCCTCCTGTTCCTGTCCCTAAGGGGGCTAACTGGGAAGCTTTCTTGAGTGCTCTCTGATTCTCATCATTCTGTAAGAGCTCTCTGAGCTCAGCAGAGTTTGGGTTCTTGGGCTGTTTAAGGCCTCTAAGAGTTGCCAAATGCCTGAGCTCATTCTGATTAAGGGTAGCAAAGCTGGATGGTGCCCTCTGGGGGTCACTCTCAACAGAGATGGGTACAGTGGACCCCTCTGCCCCGGCCATTGCTCTTAAGTGTGGGTGGATGTGTTGCAATCTACCTACACTTGTGTAGGAAGGTGGATATCTGACTATGGTTACCCCCAAATTTTTGCCTAGTGTCTAGCTGGTTTTTCGACTTAGTTGGCCTGAGATCCTGCCATTCAGGCTCTCAGGCTATCTGCTCTCTCTGTAAAATGGACTCCATGTACCCTAGGTACATACCCAATTGGTTGGATCACCCTGTCAGCCCCTGTACCAGTGTACACTAGGTACCCAGGGCATTGGTGTATCCAAGGCCTGCCAGGGGCTGAAGCATGTATTATGCCACCCCAGGCTTGGCCTAACAATCTGACACAACTGGCTGATCACTCAGCTGGGGTAAGTTGGTGTAATCACCTCTTACTTAGGTGTAGTATACCTATACCTAAACTTAAATGGGACACCTGGTAACCTATAAGTCACTCCTATGGCAGGCCTTAACAATCCTGAAGGCAGAGTGCTTGGTTCCATGTGAGATGGTGCTCTGGCATGAGCTGAGCCTGTCTGCAGTGGTCGGAACAACTTCCTTCTACTGTTTCCAGATATCGTCATACCATATACTCTTAAGTGCATTATGAACCTCGCGGTTAAATGCTATCTTTGGTTTGGCTTTATCAAAACATGTCGAGTAAGGTGTCATACGAATTGGAATACTAACCCCTCGCCAATTCTGGCGACGGGGTTAGCATTCCACCCTTCTAGAGGGACACGACATGTACAGTACCTGAAACCCGGGTAAAATCAGACATAGCCTCAGCTCCACAAAATGGATGCTGCCACCACAGACACAAGTCTGCCCTCCTGCTGCTGGGAGTCCTTCCAGCTTGGGAGGTGTGGACAAAGGGTTTCCTGCCAGGGGAGGTGCGTGCACCACCCCAGACAGGATTTTGTGTATTGGTCAGGTAGGGCTTGAAAGAAACCAGACATGCCTGTGGCTCACAAGGAGCCTCGGTGCATATGCCAGTTCAAACCGGTCCTGGGGCACACCAGTCCCGGGCCTGGGGCGAGCTGGACAAAGGATTGGGGGTGTAACCACCCCCCTTCCTGGTCCCACCCATAGGGAGGGACCTAGCAGGTAGTCCGGCCCCTAGAATCCGAATAAAGGTAGGAGCTGTGTCCTAAGACTTCAGACGTCCTGGAATCAACTTGAAACTAAGAAGAAGACGGGAACTTCGACATTCTGCTGCACAGAAGACTGAAGAAAATCTCCCCTGTGGTCAGGGAGTGACCACCTTGCTAACGCAAGCACCATCCAGCGAATCAACGTCTGCTTTGCCGCCACCTCCCGCCGGAGCCCGAGCCCAGAGACTGACAAGACCTGGACCTCCAGACCTCTCACCGCCCGATCCACAGTCCCTGCAAAGAGGAGACCCGTGGAGGCACCGAGACACGTGGAGCCAGCCATCTTGGAACGACTACGACAAGCTGACCAGTGCAACAACCGAGGCTCCCTCTAAGTTGTGCTTTGGGTCCTGAGAAGCCCAACCCTCGAGCAGCATCTGCACCAAAGGTGAGCCCTCCAGCATCTCCACGATCTGCGTGGGGCCCTTCTGCATTTTGCCACTCGACGCGCCGAACCGGTTGCTGGCCCGCTGGCTAGTGGCCATCTTGGCGACGAAATCTACGACAAACACCGCTGGTCTGGTTGCTCCAGACTGGCCCTTGCTCCCCTCCAAAGGAGCAATCCCTCTGACCTTGCTGGTCAGAACCAACAGCTGATTTCCGAATCCTCCTGCAATTGCTTTTGCCAAGGCTTGTTTGCTTCGATCAAGTCGCCGACACCGCCGACAGCGAGAGCCTGCGTGGGACAGCTCGTGAGCCGACTCCTGGACGTCGTCGACCTTCAGGGACCACGTGGCTGCGGAGACAAGCTACCCCTCATCACCTGTTTGCGCCCGACATCGCCTGGTACCCACCTGGTGCCACGCTGGTCACTGGCTAGTGACTGTGAACACTGTCCCCTCTGCTTACAGGTCTTCAACATCTCCGATCCACTCTTGGATCCACTGCATCTCTTCCCGACCGACCGCCTGCAGCATCTTTGTCCCAGGCTCAACGGAACAGATAGAAGAAACCCGACGCACTTTGAGGCCTATGCACCCGCTTCCTGTGGGTGAGGTAAAGCTGGTACTCCGGTGCCCAAGTGTAGTATTACATCTCTAGTGCCTGTGTTCCAAATCTTAAGTTCCTAGGTCATCCGGAAGATTCCTTTTGCAGTAACTTTGTACTTTTTACGCACCCATTGAAACCTATGGGAGCACGCGTGTGACTATTTGCTCTGCACACGCCACCCGTGGACCTCCTGGTCACTAACTGACGTTAGCTCCTTGTAGGCCCAGCGATTCTAGAGGCCCTAGGCCTTTTCCCTTTCCTGCTCGTGGTACTTATACCACTATTTTAGTATATGGTTCGAGTGGCCACCAGGGCCTATCCATATAAAGTGCAACTTCTGTGTATTCTGTGATAATCTTGTTTGACGATTTGTGCTCCTGTGCTCATAAAGAGACTAGGGGTTACTTTGAGAAATAAATACATATATATTTTGAATATATATCTGTGTGGTGTCCTTTTATTGGTATAAAAGGGGGTTACTATTGGTAAAACAGCTTGCTTAACACGCTTCACGAGTTTAGCCTCAAAGACTGCTTAGCCTACGCTACCACTAGGGCAGCTAGTCCAAAAAGGTTGACTTACAACCACACCATAAGGGTTGCTTGGCATGGTACAAGGTGGTCACTAGAACTAGTGAACAGCATATACCAGGCCAACTTCTCACATTGGTGAGCAGCGGTTGGATTTGAGCTTGCTGTGTTTTACCATTGTAATCTCTTGGTTACCAATTGAAAGATCACATAGGTACCTGTAGGTACATATAAAACAAGATTAGATATACATAAGTTCTACTGAACTTAGTTGTTGTAGAGCAAAGGGAGTAGCACACCCTGACTACAACTACTAGATAGGTTTAGTAGGTAAACCCAAGTGTAGGTAGATTGCAACACATCCACCCACACTTAAGAGCAATGGCCGGGGCAGAGGGGTCCACTGTACCCATCTCTGTCGAGAGTGACCCCCAGAGGGCACCAACCAGCTTTGCTACCCTTAATCAGAATGAGCTCAGGCATTTGGCAACTCTTAGAGGCCTTAAACAGCCCAAGAACCCAAACTCTGCTGAGCTCAGAGAGCTCTTACAGAATGATGAGAATCAGAGAGCACTCAAGAAAGCTTCCCAGTTAGCCCCCTTAGGGACAGGAACAGGAGGCCCCCCTTCTGAAGATGCCACTGAAGTACCCCTTCCCAATAGTCACCCCTTAGATGGGATGCCTACCACAGAGGAAGAAAGTGATGGGGATACAGATGTGAGTGGGGATGAAGGGAGAACTAGCCCAGTGCCAAGTGTTATACTTGGCCCAGCTAAACTAAGGCTATTGGGGACTGACAGTGGGTTCACCCCATTGGATCTCCCCAGTGGACTTAACACAGGGCTTGGAAGGCAAAGGAATCGCTCAGGTGACTCCAATGCTTCCCATGGCTCTAGAGGCTCTCAAGGTCACTCCAGAAGGAGACTGACCACCCCTCAGAGGAGGGAACATGAGGCCAGAATGCAGGAAGCCCAGCTGAGGATCAGGAAGCAGGAGCTAGAAGTAGCCCTGATGGAAGAAAAACTGAGCAAGGCTAGGCAGCATAGAGAGAGTGGGTCTATACCCACTGGTGGCAGCAATGTCCCTAGGGACAAAGATAGGGTCTTTGACAATAGGAACCTGTCCAAGATTGTGCCCCCCTACAAAAGTGGGGATGACATCCACAAATGGATGACTGCTCTTGAGAGAGCCTGCAAAGTGCAGCAGGTTCCTGAAGACCAGTGGGCAGCAATCTTATGGCTCTCCTTTGAGGGGAGAGGCAGAGATAGACTCCTCACTGTTAGAGAAGAGGATGTCAGAAATTACAGAGTCCTGAAGAGTGTCCTAGTTGATGGGTTAGGCTTAACCACTGAACAGTACAGGTTAATGTTCAGAGACACCCAGAAGACACAGACTCAGGACTGGTCTGAATATGTGGAATGTGCCACTAAGGCTTTGGAGGGTTGGTTGCTGGGAAGTAAGGTGTCTGATTATACAGGATTGTACAATTTGATGATGAGAGAGCAGATTTTAAGTAATTGTCAAAACCAGCTTCTCCATCAACACCTGGTAGACTCAGATTTGACCTCTCCCCAAGAATTGGGAAAGAGGGCAGATAAATGGGTCAGGACCAGGATCAGGCCTAAAAACCAGGGTGGTGACCAAAAGAAAGATACCACCAAGCCTCAAGAGAAGGGTGGGGATAAAGAAAAAGAGAAACCTTCCTCAGGGCCCCAAAACTCCACACAGGGTGGTGGGTCCCAAGCTCCCTCCTCTACCACAGCTAAAAAGCCCTACTGCCATGAGTGTAAAACTCCTGGGCATTGGAAAACTGACAGCGGTTGCCCAAGGGCTAAAAACAAAACTGTTCCTCCAATTACTCCTGTCACACCACCTATTACTGTCAGCAGTAATCCCCCAGGTGGTGGGAGTGCCCCCAGAAATCTGGGTGGGTTTACTTGGGGAACACAGGGGGACCCTGGCTTAGCCAATTCCCCTACAGCAACCACTCTTGTCTGTGATGGTGGCATGGGATTTGCCAACTTCACTGCCTGTCCCAACACTTTGGGTAGGTACAGACAGGAGCCCTACATCAATGGTACAAAAGCTGAGGCCTACAGAGACACTGGGGCTAGCATCACAATGGTGGCCCATTGGCTAGTTCCCTCTGAGCAGCTTTTGCCCGGTTTCTCCTACCAGGTGACTAACATTGATGGCAAACAGAACAGTCATCCCATGGCAGAGGTATGTCTCAGCTGGGGAGGGGTCACTGGCCCTAAAAGGGTAGCAGTGTCCCCAACCTTGCCTGTAGACTGCTTACTGGGGAATGACTTAGAACTCTCAGCTTGGGCTGGAGTTGAACAAGACACCCATTTTAAAATGGTAGGCCTTTCACAAAAGGGTAGGGGGGTTGTGCCATTCACAACCCCTGTCCAAATAGATTTCCTCCCTGAAAAGGTTGGAAGGGCAGTGGTAGCCACAGCCCAGGCACAGACAGACTTCCCTGTAGGGACTGGCAGAGCTGTGACAGTCACAGCTCAAACACAAACTGAGTGCCCCCCTGAAAAGGTTGGCAAGGCTGTAATGGTCTCAGCCTATACTCAGACTGACATAGGTGTAGTGAAGCCTGAAACAATGGATCACTCCACACAAACTGAGAGTAGTGGGGAGGAAGAAAAGTCTCCCTCTCCCCAGACATTAGGAAAAGGTCAGCCTCCTCAGGGATCTGACCTCACCCCTTGTGAAGGAACTGCCCCAGAGGTAGCCAGGCCTGGCCTGGCAGAGCCTCTGATGTCAGTGGCCCCTTCCAAGGTGGGATCCAGTCTGGTGCAGGTAGCCTGCCTCTCTCTACCCTGCCTCAGTCAGCCCAGGGCTGCAGAGGTCAGGGAGGCCAGTGGACCCCCAGAGGGCCCCTGTCCACAAGAACCCCCCCATCAAAAGAATGAGGATTGCCTGGCTAGTAGCCCTAGTCAGGTGATGGGTAAAAACATTCCTGAGGGATCTCCTTTACAGGTAGTTAGGGACCTCCCCCAGGGGGATTCTGTTGGGCACAGGCAAACATGGGACCTTAGGGCCCCAAACCTGACCTGTCCCTCCAGTAAGCCCACAAAAGGGACCCAGCCTCCAGCTTTAGGTAGCCAGAGGCTGACCCTGAGAGCACAGTGCAACTCAGTTAAAGGAAGAAAGGCATCCATGGTGGAGGATGATTGGAGGAAGCTGAGGCCTCACTTTGAGGACACTCACTTCAGTACTCCATCTCAACACCAGCCTTTTACTTTGCCAAGACACACCACAGGTAGAGATTCCCTATGGTGGAGACCCTCTGATACCCTTAGGGTGAGGGATTGCTTAGTGGACCATGAGACAGGGGGTAACCATGCCAGTGCTGGTTCCTCCTTATATGGCCACTTGGGCAATATAGGCTTACCTGGTCAAGGTCAGCCTTATCTCCCTTCGTTTGGGGGGGGGTTGTGTAGGAAGGTGGATATCTGACTATGGTTACCCCCAAATTTTTGCCTAGTGTCTAGCTGGTTTTTCGACTTAGTTGGCCTGAGATCCTGCCATTCAGGCTCTCAGGCTATCTGCTCTCTCTGTAAAATGGACTCCATGTACCCTAGGTACATACCCAATTGGTTGGATCACCCTGTCAGCCCCTGTACCAGTGTACACTAGGTACCCAGGGCATTGGTGTATCCAAGGCCTGCCAGGGGCTGAAGCATGTATTATGCCACCCCAGGCTTGGCCTAACAATCTGACACAACTGGCTGATCACTCAGCTGGGGTAAGTTGGTGTAATCACCTCTTACTTAGGTGTAGTATACCTATACCTAAACTTAAATGGGACACCTGGTAACCTATAAGTCACTCCTATGGCAGGCCTTAACAATCCTGAAGGCAGAGTGCTTGGTTCCATGTGAGATGGTGCTCTGGCATGAGCTGAGCCTGTCTGCAGTGGTCGGAACAACTTCCTTCTACTGTTTCCAGATATCGTCATACCATATACTCTTAAGTGCATTATGAACCTCGCGGTTAAATGCTATCTTTGGTTTGGCTTTATCAAAACATGTCGAGTAAGGTGTCATACGAATTGGAATACTAACCCCTCGCCAATTCTGGCGACGGGGTTAGCATTCCACCCTTCTAGAGGGACACAACATGTACAGTACCTGAAACCCGGGTAAAATCAGACATAGCCTCAGCTCCACAAAATGGATGCTGCCACCACAGACACAAGTCTGCCCTCCTGCTGCTGGGAGTCCTTCCAGCTTGGGAGGTGTGGACAAAGGGTTTCCTGCCAGGGGAGGTGCGTGCACCACCCCAGACAGGATTTTGTGTATTGGTCAGGTAGGGCTTGAAAGAAACCAGACATGCCTGTGGCTCACAAGGAGCCTCGGTGCATATGCCAGTTCAAACCGGTCCTGGGGCACACCAGTCCCGGGCCTGGGGCGAGCTGGACAAAGGATTGGGGGTGTAACCACCCCCCTTCCTGGTCCCACCCATAGGGAGGGACCTAGCAGGTAGTCCGGCCCCTAGAATCCGAATAAAGGTAGGAGCTGTGTCCTAAGACTTCAGACGTCCTGGAATCAACTTGAAACTAAGAAGAAGACGGGAACTTCGACATTCTGCTGCACAGAAGACTGAAGAAAATCTCCCCTGTGGTCAGGGAGTGACCACCTTGCTAACGCAAGCACCATCCAGCGAATCAACGTCTGCTTTGCCGCCGCCTCCCGCCGGAGCCCGAGCCCAGAGACTGACAAGACCTGGACCTCCAGACCTCTCACCGCCCGATCCACAGTCCCTGCAAAGAGGAGACCCGTGGAGGCACCGAGACACGTGGAGCCAGCCATCTTGGAACGACTACGACAAGCTGACCAGTGCAACAACCGAGGCTCCCTCTAAGTTGTGCTTTGGGTCCTGAGAAGCCCAACCCTCGAGCAGCATCTGCACCAAAGGTGAGCCCTCCAGCATCTCCACGATCTGCGTGGGGCCCTTCTGCATTTTGCCACTCGACGCGCCTAACCGGTTGCTGGCCCGCTGGCTAGTGGCCATCTTGGCGACGAAATCTACGACAAACACCGCTGGTCTGGTTGCTCCAGACTGGCCCTTGCTCCCCTCCAAAGGAGCAATCCCTCTGACCTTGCTGGTCAGAACCAACAGCTGATTTCCGAATCCTCCTGCAATTGCTTTTGCCAAGGCTTGTTTGCTTCGATCAAGTCGCCGACACCGCCGACAGCGAGAGCCTGCGTGGGACAGCTCGTGAGCCGACTCCTGGACGTCGTCGACCTTCAGGGACCACGTGGCTGCGGAGACAAGCTACCCCTCATCACCTGTTTGCGCCCGACATCGCCTGGTACCCACCTGGTGCCACGCTGGTCACTGGCTAGTGACTGTGAACACTGTCCCCTCTGCTTACAGGTCTTCAACATCTCCGATCCACTCTTGGATCCACTGCATCTCTTCCCGACCGACCGCCTGCAGCATCTTTGTCCCAGGCTCAACGGAACAGATAGAAGAAACCCGACGCACTTTGAGGCCTATGCACCCGCTTCCTGTGGGTGAGGTAAAGCTGGTACTCCGGTGCCCAAGTGTAGTATTACATCTCTAGTGCCTGTGTTCCAAATCTTAAGTTCCTAGGTCATCCGGAAGATTCCTTTTGCAGTAACTTTGTACTTTTTACGCACCCATTGAAACCTATGGGAGCACGCGTGTGACTATTTGCTCTGCACACGCCACCCGTGGACCTCCTGGTCACTAACTGACGTTAGCTCCTTGTAGGCCCAGCGATTCTAGAGGCCCTAGGCCTTTTCCCTTTCCTGCTCGTGGTACTTATACCACTATTTTAGTATATGGTTCGAGTGGCCACCAGGGCCTATCCATATAAAGTGCAACTTCTGTGTATTCTGTGATAATCTTGTTTGACGATTTGTGCTCCTGTGCTCATAAAGAGACTAGGGGTTACTTTGAGAAATAAATACATATATATTTTGAATATATATCTGTGTGGTGTCCTTTCATTGGTATAAAAGGGGGTTACTATTGGTAAAACAGCTTGCTTAACACGCTTCACGAGTTTAGCCTCAAAGACTGCTTAGCCTACGCTACCACTAGGGCAGCTAGTCCAAAAAGGTTGACTTACAACCACACCATAAGGGTTGCTTGGCATGGTACAAGGTGGTCACTAGAACTAGTGAACAGCATATACCAGGCCAACTTCTCACAACTTGGGTTTACCTACTAAACCTATCTAGTAGTTGTAGTCAGGGTGTGCTACTCCCTTTGCTCTACAACAACTAAGTTCAGTAGAACTTAAGTATATCTAATCTTGTTTTATATGTACCTACAGGTACCTATGTGATCTTTCAATTGGTAACCAAGAGATTACAATGGTAAAACACAGCAAGCTCAAATCCAACCGCTGCTCACCAATGTGAGAAGTTGGCCTGGTATATGCTGTTCACTACACACACACAACCACACACACACAACCACACACACACAACCACACACACACAACCACACACAACCACACACAACCACACACACAACCACACACACACACAACCACACACACACACAACCACACACACACACAACCACACACACAAACAAACAACCACACACACACACAAACAACCACACACACAACCAACCACACACACACACACACAACCACACACACACACACACAACCACACACACACAACCACACACACACACACACACACAACCACACACACACACAACCACACACACACAACCACACACACAACCACACACACACACAACCACACACACACAACCACACACACAACCACACACACACACAACCACACACACAACCACACACACACAACCACAACCACACAACCACACAACCACACACACAACCACACACAACCACACACACACACAGAACCACACACAACCACACACACACCACCCACACACACACACACACAACCACACACACCACCCACACACACACAACCACCCACACAAACACAACCACACACACACACACAACCACACACACACAACCACACACACAAACACAACCACACACACACACAACCACACACACAAACACAACCACACACACAAACACAACCACACACACACAACCACACACACACACACAACCACACACACACACAACCACACACACACACAACCACACACACACACAACCACACACACACACACACAACCACACACACACAACCACACACACACAACCACACACACACACACACAACCACACACACACAACCACACACACACAACCACCCACACAAACACAACCACACACACACACACAACCACACACACACACACAACCACACACACAAACACAACCACACACACAAACACAACCACACACACACACAACCACACACAACCACACACACCACCCACACACAACCACACACACCACCCACACACAACCACACACACCACCCACACACAACCACACACACCACCCACACACACACACACAACCACACACACACAACCACACACACACAACCACACACACACACAACCACACACACAACCACATACAACCACACACACACACAACCACACACAACCACACACACACCACCCACACACAACCACACACACCACCCACACACAACCACACACACACACAACCACACACAACCACACACACACCACCCACACACAACCACACACACAAACACAACCACACACACAAACACAACCACACACACACACAACAACACACACAACCACACACACACACACAACCACACACACAAACACAACCACACACACACACACAACCACACACACAAACACAACCACACACACACAACCACACACACAAACACAACCACACACACAAACACAACCACACACACACACACACAACCACACACACACACAACCACACACACACAAACACAACCACACACACACAACCACACACACAAACACAACCACACACACACACACAACCACACACCCACCCACAACCACACACACACACACAACCACACACACACACACAACCCCACACACACACAACCACACACACACACAACCACACACACACAACCACACACACACACAACCACACACACAACCACACACACAAACACAACCACACACACACACACACAACCACAAATACAACCACACACACACACAACCACACACACAACCACACACACACAACCACACACAACCACACACAACCCCACACACACACACAACCACACACACACAACCACACACACAAACACAACCACACACACACACAACCACACACACAACCACACACACAACCACACACACACACACAACCACACACACACAACCACACAACCACACACACAACCACACACAACCACACACACAACCACACACACACACATACAACCACACACACAAACACAACCACACACACACACAACCACACACACAAACACAACCACACACACACACACACACAACCACACACACAACCACACACAACCACACACAACCACACACACACAGAACCACACACAACCACACACACCACCCACACACCACACATACAACCACACACACACAACCACACACACAAACACAACCACACACACACACACAACCACACACACAAACACAAACACAAACACAACCACACACACACACAACCACACACACAACCACACACACAACCACACACACAACCACACACACACAACCACACACACACACACACACACACACACACACACACAACCACACACACAAACACAACCACACACACACAACCACACACACAACCACACACACAACCACACACACACAACCACACACAACCACACACAACCACACACACACACACATACACAACCACACACAACCACACACAACCACACACACACACACACACAACCACACACAACCACACACACACAGAACCACACACAACCACACACACCACCCACACACCACACACACAACCACACACACACAACCACACACACAAACACAACCACACACACACACACACACACACACAAACACAACCACACACACACAACCACACACACAACCACACACACAACCACACACACACAACCACACACAACCACACACACACACAACCACACACAACCACACACACCACCCACACACAACCACACACACCACCCACACACAACCACACACACCACCCACACACAACCACACACACCACCCACACACACACACACAACCACACACACACAACCACACACACACAACCACACACACAACCACACACACAACCACACACAACCACACACACACACAACCACACACAACCACACACACACCACCCACACACAACCACACACACCACCCACACACAACCACACACACACACAACCACACACAACCACACACACACCACCCACACACAACCACACACACCACCCACACACAACCACACACACCACCCACACATAACCACACACACACAACCACACACACACACAACCACACACACACAACCACACAACCACACACACAACCACACACAACCACACACACAACCACACACAACCACACACACACCACCCACACACAACCACACACACCACCCACACACACCACCCACACACACACACACAACCACACACACACACACAACCACACACACAAACACAACCACACAACAACACACACAACCACACACACACACAACCACACACACAAACACAACCACACACACACACAACCACACACACAAACACAACCACACACACACAACCACACACACAAACACAACCACACACACACACACAACCACACACACACACACAACCACACACACAAACACAACCACACACACACAACCACACACACAAACACAACCACACACACAAACACAACCACACACACACACACACAACCACACACACACACAACCACACACACACAACCACACACACACACAACCACACACAAAACCACACACACAACCACACACACAACCACACACACACACAACCACACACACACACACACACACAACCACACACACAACCACACACAACCACACACACACACAACCACACACAACCACACACACACACACAGAACCACACACAACCACACCACACACACAACCACACACAACCACACACACACAACCACACACACACACACACACAACCACACACACACACAACCACATACACAACCACACACACAACCACACACACACACAACCACACACACAACCACACACAACCACACACACACACACACACACACACACACAACCACACACAACCACACACAACCACACACACACACACACAACCACACACACACAGAACCACACACAACCACACACACCACCCACACACCACACACACAACCACACACACACAACCACACACACAAACACAACCACACACACACACACACACACACACAAACACAACCACACACACACACAACCACACACACAACCACACACACACACAACCACACACACAACCACACACACAACCACACACACACAACCACACACACACACACACACACACAACCACACACACACACACACAACCACACACAACCACACACACACACACACAACCACACACAACCACACACACACACACAGAACCACACACAACCACACACACCACCCACACACCACACACACAACCACACACACACACAACCACACACACAAACACAATCAAACACACACACACAACCACACACACAAACACAACCACACACACAAACACAACCACACACACACACACAACCACACACACAAACACAACCACACACACAACCACACACAACCACACACAACCACACACACAAACACAACCACACACACACACAACCACACACACAACCACACACACAACCACACACAACCACACACACACACAACCACACACACACACAACCACACACACACACACAACCACACACACACACAACCACACACACACACACACACACACACAACCACACACACACACACACACAACCACACACACACACACAACCACACACACACACACAACCACACACACAACCACACACACAACCACACACACAACCACACACACACACACAACCACACACACACACACAACCACACACACAACCACACACACACACAACCACACACACAACCACACACACACACAACCACACACACACAACCACATAACCACACAACCACACAGCCACACACACACAACCACACAATCACACAGCCACACACAGCCACACACACACACACAACCACACACAACCACACACACACACAGAACCACACAAAACCACACACACCACCCACACACCACACACACAACCACACACAACCACACACACACAACCACACACACACAACCACACACAACCACACACACACAACCACACACAACCACACACACACACAACCACACACAACCACACATACACACACACAGAACCACACACAACCACACCACACACACAACCACACACAACCACACACACACAACCACACACACACAACCACACACAACCACACACACAACCACACACACACACACACAACCACACACACAGACACAAACACACACACACACAACCACACACACACACAACCACACACAACCACACACACACACACACAACCACACACACACACACAACCACACACACACACAAACAACCACACACACACACAACAACCACACACACACAACCACACACACACACACACAACCACACACACACACAACCACACACACACAACCACACATACACACAACCACACACACACACAACCACACACACACACAACCACACACACAACCACACACACACACAACCACACACACAACCACACACACACACACACACAACCACACACACACACAACCACAACCACACAACCACACAACCACACACACAACCACACACAACCACACACAGAACCACACACAACCACACACACACCACCCACACACACACACAACCACACACACACACAACCACACACACAACCACACACACACAACCACACACACAACCACACACACACACACAACCACATACACAACCACAACCACACAACCACACACACAACCACACACAACCACACACACACACACAGAACCACACACAACCACACACACACCACCCACACACACACACACACACAACCATACACACCACCCAAACACACACACACCACACACACACACACAACCACACACAACCACACACACCACCCACACACAACCACACACACCACCCACACACACACACACAACCACACACACACACAACCACACACACACACAACCACACACACAACCACACACACAACCATACACAACCACACACACACACAACCACACACAACCACACACACACCACCCACACACAACCACACACACCACCCACACACAACCACACACACACACAACCACACACAACCACACACACACCACCCACACACAACCACACACACCACCCACACACCACCCACACACAACCACACACACCACACACACACACACACACACACAACCACACACACACACAACCACACACACACAACCACACAACCACACACACAACCACACACAACCACACACACACACAACCACACACAACCACACACACACCACCCACACACAACCACACAACCACACACACAACCACACACAACCACACACACACACAACCACACACACACACATACAACCACACACACAAACACAACCACACACACACACAACCACACACACAAACACAACCACACACACACACACACACACAACCACACACACAACCACACACAACCACACACAACCACACACACACACAGAACCACACACAACCACACACACCACCCACACACCACACATACAACCACACACACACAACCACACACACAAACACAACCACACACATACACACAACCACACACACAAACACAACCACACACACAAACACAACCACACACACACACAACCACACACACAAACACAACCACACACACACACAACCACACACACAACCACACACACAACCACACACACAACCACACACACAACCACACACACACACACACACACAACCACACACACAAACACAACCACACACACACACACACAACCACACACACACACAACCACACACACACACAACCACACACACACACAACCACACACACACACCCACACACACACACAACCACACACACACACAACCACACACACACACAACCACACACACAACCACACACACACACAACCACACACACAACCACACACACACACAACCACACACACACACACAACCACACACACAACCACAACCACACAACCACACAACCACACACACAACCACACACAACCACACACACACACAGAACCACACACAACCACACACACCACCCACACACACACACACACACAACCACACACACCACCCACACACACACACACACACACAACCATACACACCACCCACACACACACACACAACCACACACACAAACACAACCACACACACACACACAACCACACACACACACAACCACACACACACACAACCACACACACACACAACCACACACACACACAACCACACACACACACAACCACACACACAACCACACACACACACAACCACACACACACACATACAACCACACACACAAACACAACCACACACACACACAACCACACACACAAACACAACCACACACACACACACACACACAACCACACACACAACCACACACAACCACACACAACCACACACACACAGAACCACACACAACCACACACACCACCCACACACCACACATACAACCACACACACACAACCACACACACAAACACAACCACACACAACCACACACACACACACAACCACACACACACACATACAACCACACACACAAACACAACCACACACACACACAACCACACACACAAACACAACCACACACACACACACACACACAACCACACACACAACCACACACAACCACACACAACCACACACACACAGAACCACACACAACCACACACACCACCCACACACCACACATACAACCACACACACACAACCACACACACAAACACAACCACACACATACACACAACCACACACACAAACACAACCACACACACAAACACAACCACACACACACACAACCACACACACAAACACAACCACACACACACACAACCACACACACACACAACCACACACACAACCACACCCAGCCACACACACAACCACACACACACACACACACACAACCACACACACAAACACAACCACACACACACACACACAACCACACACACACACAACCACACACACACACAACCACACACACACACAACCACACACACACACCCACACACACACACAACCACACACACACACAACCACACACACACACAACCACACACACAACCACACACACACACAACCACACACACAACCACACACACACACAACCACACACACACACACAACCACACACACAACCACAACCACACAACCACACAACCACACACACAACCACACACAACCACACACACACACAGAACCACACACAACCACACACACCACCCACACACACACACACACAACCACACACACCACCCACACACACACACACACACAACCATACACACCACCCACACACACACACACAACCACACACACAAACACAACCACACACACACACACAACCACACACACACACAACCACACACACACACAACCACACACACACACAACCACACACACACACAACCACACACACACACAACCACACACACAACCACACACACACACAACCACACACACAACCACACACACACACACACACAACCACACACACACACACAACCACAACCACACAACCACACAACCACACACACAACCACACACAACCACACACACACACACACAGAACCACACACAACCACACACACACCACCCACACACACACACAACCACACACACACAACCACACACACAACCACACACACACACAACCACACACACAACCACACACACACAACCACACACACAACCACAACCACACAACCACACAACCACAAACACAACCACACACAACCACACACACACACACAGAACCACACACAACCACACACACACCACCCACACACACACACACATACACAACCATACACACCACCCACACACACACACAACCACACACACAAACACAACCACACACACACACAACCACACACACACACAACCACACACACAAACACAACCACACACACAAACACAACCACACACACACACAACCACACACACAACCACACACACAACCACACACACACACAACCACACACACACACAACCACACACACACACAACCACACACACACACACACGTAACCACACACACACACAAACAACCACACACACAACCACACACACAAACACAACCACACACACAAACACAACCACACACACACACAACCACAAACACAACCACACTGTAGGAGAGTAGGGTCTGCTATCCTATGGTCACCCCAAATTTTTGCTTTTTGCTTCACTGGTTTTTGACATATTGAGGCTGTGGGCCTGCCAATCAGACCCCCAGCCTGCTGTTCTCTCTACTAAATTAAAACTATGCACCCTAGGTGCATAACCAATTGGAAGTGGATCACCCTGTCAGCCCCTGTACCAGTGTACACTAGGTACCCAGGGCATTGGTGTACCCAAGGCCTGCCAAGGGCTGCAGCATGTATTATGCCACCCCAGGCTTGGCCTAACGATTTGACACAACTGGCTGATCACTCAGCTGGGGTAAGTTGGTGTAATCACCTCTTACTTAGGTGTAGTATACCTATACCTAACCTTAAATGGGACTCCTGGTAACCTATAAGTCACTCCTATGGCAGGCCTTAACAATCCTGAAGGCAGAGTGCTTGGTTCCATGTGAGATGGTGCTCTGGCATGAGCTGAGCCTGTCTGCAGTGGTCGGAACAACTTCCTTCTACTGTTTCCAGATATCGTCATACCATATACTCTTAAGTGCATTATGAACCTCGCGGTTAAATGCTATCTTTGGTTTGGCTTTATCAAAACATGTCGAGTAAGGTGTCATACGAATTGGAATACTAACCCCTCGCCAATTCTGGCGACGGGGTTAGCATTCCACCCTTCTAGAGGGACACGACATGTACAGTACCTGAAACCCGGGTAAAATCAGACATAGCCTCAGCTCCACAAAATGGATGCTGCCACCACAGACACAAGTCTGCCCTCCTGCTGCTGGGAGTCCTTCCAGCTTGGGAGGTGTGGACAAAGGGTTTCCTGCCAGGGGAGGTGCGAGCACCACCCCAGACAGGATTTTGTGTATTGGTCAGGTAGGGCTTGAAAGAAACCAGACATGCCTGTGGCTCACAAGGAGCCTCGGGGCATATGCCAGTTCAAACCGGTCCTGGGGCACACCAGTCCCGGGCCTGGGGCGAGCTGGACAAAGGATTGGGGGTGTAACCACCCCCCTTCCTGGTCCCACCCATAGGGAGGGACCTAGCAGGTAGTCCGGCCCCTAGAATCCGAATAAAGGTAGGAGCTGTGTCCTAAGACTTCAGACATCCTGGAATCAACTTGAAACTAAGAAGAAGACTGGAACTTCGACGCTCTGCCGCACAGAGGACTGAAGCCAATCTCCCCTGTGGTCAGGGAGTGACCACCTTGCTAACGCAAGCACCATCCAGCGAACCAACGTCTGCTTTGCCGCCGCCTCCCGCCGGAGCCCGAGCCCAGAGACTGACAAGACCTGGACCTCCAGACCTCTCACCGCCCGATCCACAGTCCCTGCAAAGAGGAGACCCGTGGAGGCACCGAGACACGTGGAGCCAGCCATCTTGGATCGACTACGACAAGCTGACAAGTGCAACAACCGAGGCTTCCTCCAAGTTGTGCTTTGGGATCTGAGAAGCCCCACTCTCGAGCAGCATTTGCACCAAAGGTGAGCCCTCCAGCATCTCCACGATCTGCGTGGGGCCCTTCTGCATTTTGCCACTCGACGCGCCTAACCGGTTGCTGGCCCGCTGGCTAGTGGCCATCTTGGCGACGAACTCTACGAAAAACACCGCTGGTCTGGTTGCTCCAGACTGGCCCTTGCTCCTCTCCAAAGGAGCAATCCCTCTGACCTTGCTGGTCAGAACCAACAGCTGACTTCCGAATCCTCCTACAATTGCTTTTGCCAAGGCTTGTTTGCTTCGACCAAGTCGCCGACACCGCCGACAGCGAGAGCCTGCGTGGGACAGCTCGTGAGCCGACTCCTGGACGTCGTCGACCTTCAGGGACCACGTGGCTGCGGAGACAAGCTACCCCTCATCACCTGTTTGCACCCGACATCGCCTGGTACCTACCTGGTGCCACGCCGGTCACTGGCTAGTGACTGTGAACACTGTCCCCTCTGCTTTCAGGCCTTCTGCAACTCCGATCCACTCTTGGATCCCCTGCATCTCTCCCGGACCGACCGCCTGCAGCATCTTTGTCTTCAAGCTCAACGGAACAGATAGAAGAAACCCGACGCACTTTGAGGCCTATGCACCCGCTTCCTGTGGGTGAGGTAAAGCTGGTACTCCGGTGCCCAAGTGTAGTAATACATCTCTAGTGCCTGTGTTCCAAATCTTAAGTTCCTAGTTAACCCGGAAGACCTCCTTTGCAGTAACTTTGTACTTTTTACGCACCCATTGAAACCTATGGGAGCACGCGTGTGACTATTTGCTCTGCACACGCCACCCGTGCGATTCTAGAGGCCCTAGGCCTTTTCCCTTTTCTGTTCGTGGTACTTATACCACTATTTTAGTATATGGTTCGAGTGGCCACCAGGGCCTATCCATATAAAGTGCAACTTCTGTGTATTCTGTGATAATCTTGTTTGACGATTTGTGCTCCTGTGCTCATAAAGAGACTAGGGGTTACTTTGAGAAATAAATACATATATATTTTGAATATATATCTGTGTGGTGTCCTTTCATTGGTATAAAAGGGGGTTGCATTTGCTAAAACAGCTGGCTTAACACGCATCACGAGTTTAGCCTCAAAGACTGCTTAGCCTACGCTACCACTAGGGCAGCTAGTCCGAAAAGGTTGACTTACAACCACACCATAAGGGTTGCTTGGCATGGTACAAGGTGATCACTTTAACTAGTGAGCATCATATACCAGGCCAACTTCTCACATTGGTGAGCAGCGGTTGGATTTGAGCTTGCTGTGTTTTACCATTGTAATCTCTTGGTTACCAATTAAAAGATCACATAGGTACCTGTAGGTACATATAAAACAAGATTAGATATACTTAAGTTCTACTGAACTTAGTTGTTGTAGAGCAAAGGGAGTAGCACACCCTGACTACAACTACTAGATAGGTTTGGTAGGTAAACCCAAGTGTAGGTAGATTGCAACACATCCACCCACACTTAAGAGCAATGGCCGGGGCAGAGGGGTCCACTGTACCCATCTCTGTCGAGAGTGACCCCCAGAGGGCACCAACCAGCTTTGCTACCCTTAATCAGAATGAGCTCAGGCATTTGGCAACTCTTAGAGGCCTTAAACAGCCCAAGAACCCAAACTCTGCTGAGCTCAGAGAGCTCTTACAGAATGATGAGAATCAGAGAGCACTCAAGAAAGCTTCCCAGTTAGCCCCCTTAGGGACAGGAACAGGAGGCCCCCCTTCTGAAGATGCCACTGAAGTACCCCTTCCCAATAGTCACCCCTTAGATGGGATGCCTACCACAGAGGATGAGAGTGAAAAGGATACTGACAGTAGTGAGGATGAAGGGAGAACTAGCCCAGTGCCAAGTGTTATACTTGGCCCAGCTAAACCAAGGCTATTGGGGACTGACAGTGGGTTCAACCCACTGGATCTCCCCAGTGGACTTAACACAGGGCTGGGAAGGCAAAGGAATCGCTCAGGTGACTCCAATGCTTCCCATGGCTCTAGAGGCTCTCAAGGTCACTCCAGGAGAAGGATGACCACCCCTCAGAGGAGGGAACATGAGGCCAAGATGCAAGAGGCCCAGCTGAGGATCAGGAAGCAGGAGCTAGAAGTAGCCCTGATGGAAGAGAAACTTAGCAAGGCTAGACAGCATAAAGAGAGTGGGTCTATACCCACTGGTGGCAGCATTGTCCCTAAGGACAAAGATAGGGTTTTCGACAATAGAAACCTGTCTAAGGTTGTGCCCCCCTACAAAAGTGGGGATGACATCCACAAGTGGATAACTGCTCTTGAGAGAGCCTGCAAAGTACAGCAGGTTCCTGAAGATCAGTGGGCAGCAATCCTCTGGCTCTCCTTTGAGGGAAGAGGCAGAGACAGACTCCTCACTGTTAGAGAAGAGGATGTCAGAAACTACAGAGTCCTGAAGAGTGTTCTAGTTGATGGGTTAGGCTTAACCACTGAGCAGTACAGGTTAATGTTCAGAGACACCCAAAAGACACAGACTCAGGACTGGTCTGAATACATTGAATGTGCCACTAAGGCTTTGGAGGGTTGGTTGCTGGGAAGTAAGGTATCTGATTTTACAGGATTGTATAATTTGATGATGAGAGAACAGATTTTAAATAACTGTCAAAACCAGCAACTGCATCAACACTTGGTTGACTCTGATCTGACCTCTCCCCAAGAATTGGGAAAGAAGGCAGACAAATGGGTCAGAACCAGGGTTAAGCAAAAGAACCAGAACCAGGGCCAAGGGGGTGATCAGAAGAAAACAGACCAAAAGGGTGGAGATCAGAAATCTAAAGACCAGAAGTCTTCAACAGGGCCCCAAACTACTGCTAAGGAGGGTGGGTCCCAACAACAGTCCAAAAAGAAGAAAGAAGGTCAAAAGAAACCCTGGTGCAATCATTGCAAAAATACAACTCACTGGACTAGTGATTGCAAAAAGGGTGGAGCCCCCAACACTGTTGCCCCTAAGGCACCTGCTCCCAGTACTACTGTTAGCAGTGTTGGTCCCCAGACAAAGGGTGTAGTGGGAATCACTATGGGAACTGAAGGAGATTCTGACTTAGACAGAACCCTGACACAGGCAGTCTTGATCTGTGATGGGGACATTGATTTGTCCCTGACTGTGAGCCCCAGTAACCTGGGCAAGTACAGACAGACTCCTTTAATTAATGACAAAGTGGCTCAAGCCTACAGGGACACATGTGCCAGTGTCACTATGGTGACACCAGGCTTTGTGGACCCTGGACAGTACATACCAGGTGAGAACTACCTGGTGACCAATGCCAGCAATGCCACTACTTCACACAGTGTGGCAGTTGTTAACTTCTCATGGGGAGGGGTAACTGGCCTCAAAAGGGTTGTGGTTAGTGCAGACCTCCCAGTAGAATGTTTGTTGGGCAATGACCTAGAGAGTTCTCTATGGTCAGAAGTGGAGTACAGGACTCATGCAGAGATGTTAGGTATATCATCACATGTCCTTGCTGTGACCAGGTCACAGGCCAAAAAGTGCCTCACTGAACCACAGGTCTTGGATCCTGGAACAATGGACCAAGCACCTACCAAGAAGAAGAACAGGAGGGTCAAGGCTGTGCCTTCCCCCCTGCCTCAGAGTGATGATCAGCCTTCCCAGGAAGCTGATCTAGAGGACCCTGAAGGAACTGTCCCTGAAGAGCTTGAACCTGACCAGGTTGAGTTTCTGGGGACAGGGGGACCTTCAAGGGCTGACTTGAGGCAGGCTCAGTTATCCTGTCCCTCTCTTGAACCCCTCAGACAGCTGGCTGCTGCTGAGGCTGCTGGGAATGCTCAAGGTACCCATAAAGTGTATTGGGATGAAGGGCTCCTTTATTCAGAGGCTAGAGACCCCAAGCCTGGTGCAACCAGGAGGTTGGTTATACCTCTGCAATTTAGGGGCTTCCTTCTTACCTTGGCCCATGATATTCCTTTAGCAGGACACTTAGGCCAGAACAAGACTTGGGACAGGCTTGTCCCTCACTTTCACTGGCCTCATATGAATGAAGATACAAAGGAGTTTTGTCGCTCCTGTGTTACCTGCCAAGCCAGTGGCAAATCCGGTGGCACAACAAAGGCCCCCCTGATACCACTACCTGTGGTGGGGGTTCCCTTTGAAAGAGTGGGAATAGACATAGTGGGTCCCATGGATCCTCCCACTGCATCTGGGCACAGATTTATACTGGTGGTAGTGGATCATGCCACCAGGTACCCAGAGGCAATTCCCCTTAGGACCACTACAGCTCCTGTTGTGGCCAGGGCCCTGCTGGGAGTATTCTCCAGAGTGGGGTTTCCTAAGGAGGTAGTATCTGACAGAGGTACCAACTTTATGTCTGGATACTTAACAGCTATGTGGAGGGAATGTGGTGTCAACTACAAGTTCACCACCCCTTATCACCCACAATGCAATGGGCTTGTTGAGAGATTCAACAAGACCCTAAAGGGTATGATCAAAGGATTACCTGAAAAGCTCAGGCGAAGATGGGACATCCTTCTACCCTGCCTTCTGTTTGCTTACAGAGAGGTCCCACAAAAAGGAGTTGGCTACAGCCCCTTTGAATTGTTGTTTGGGCACCCTGTGAGAGGCCCACTGTGTTTGGTGAAGGAAGGCTGGGAGTTACCTCTCAAAAAGCCTAAGCTAGACATAGTGGACTATGTACTTGGTCTCCGCTCCAGGATGGCTGAGTATATGGAGAAGGCATCCAAAAACCTTGAGGCAAGCCAGGCCTTACAGAAAGCTTGGCATGACCAAAAGGCTGTCTTGGTTGAGTTTCAGCCAGGACAGAAGGTATGGGTGTTGGAGCCAGTGGCCCCAGCAGCACTCCAAGACAAATGGTCTGGACCCCATACAATCCTGGAAAAGAAGGGAGAGGTCACCTACTTGGTGGACCTAGGAACTCCCAGGAGTCCCCACAGGGTACTCCATGTTAACAGGCTTAAAGCATATGTTGACAGGGCAGACATGGGCTTGCTCATGGCTACAGATGAGGGACAGGAGGAAGAGAGTGACCCTCTCCCAGACCTGTTGTCTCAGAACCCTGAAGATGGCTCAGTTGAAGGAGTGACCCTTGGAGGCAACCTCACTGCCCATCAGCAGACTGAATGTAGACAGGTTCTACAATCATTTTCACATATGTTTTCCTTGATACCTAGTCAAACTGACTGGTGTACCCATGTTGTGGACACTGGTGACAGTCTGCCTGTAAAGAACAAACTTTACAGACAACCTGACCACGTCAGGGACTGTATAAAGGCTGAGGTACATAAAATGCTGGAATTAGGTGTCATTGAACCCTCAGAGAGCCCCTGGGCTAGCCCAGTGGTTCTGGTCCCCAAACCTCACACCAAAGATGGCAAGAGAGAGATGAGGTTCTGTGTGGATTACAGAGGACTCAATGCTGTCACCAGGACAGATGCACACCCTATTCCAAGGGCAGATGAGCTCATAGACAAACTAGCTTCTGCAAAGTTTTTGAGCACATTTGACTTGACAGCTGGCTATTGGCAAATCAGATTAGCTGAGGAGTCTAAGGCCAAAACAGCATTCTCAACCCCAGGTGGGCATTATCAGTTTGTGGTGATGCCCTTTGGTCTGAAGAATGCACCTGCCACCTTCCAAAGGCTGGTGAACCAAGTCCTTACTGGGTTGGATGACTTTTGTGCAGCATATCTTGATGACATTGCTGTCTTTAGCTCCACCTGGGAGGATCACCTGATCCACCTGAAGAAGGCTCTTGAGGCCCTGCAGAGGGCAGGCCTCACTATCAAGGCTACTAAGTGCCAGATAGGGCAGAGTAAGGTTGTATATTTGGGCCACCTTGTAGGTGGAGGCCAAGTTCAACCACTGGAGAGTAAGATACAATCCATCAAGGACTGGTCCCCTCCAACCACCCAGACTCAAGTTCGAGCTTTCTTGGGCTTGACTGGGTACTACAGGAAGTTTGTTAAGAACTATGGGTCCATTGTGACTCCTCTTAATGATCTGACATCCAAGAAGATGCCCAAAAAGGTTCAGTGGACAGTAAGCTGTCAAAAGGCATTTGATGACCTGAAGGAGGCCATGTGCTCTGCACCTATCCTGAAAAGTCCTGACTACTCCAAAGAGTTTATTGTCCAAACAGATGCTTCTGAGTTGGGTGTGGGAGCTGTGCTGTCACAACTTAATGTAGATGGTCAAGACCAACCCATTGCTTTTATTAGCAGAAGGTTGACCCCCAGAGAGAAGAATTGGTCAGCTATTGAGAGGGAGGCCTTTGCTGTGGTGTGGGCCCTGAAGAAGCTGAGGCCATACTTGTTTGGCACTCACTTCAAGATTCAGACCGACCATAAGCCCCTCTTGTGGCTAAATCAGATGAAGGGTGAAAACCCCAAACTGCTTAGGTGGTCCATTTCCCTACAGGGGATGGACTTTACAGTGGAGCACCGGCCAGGTACTGACCATGGGAATGCAGATGGTCTCTCCAGGTACTTCCACTTAGGACATGAAGACGAGACTGGTCAAGGCTAGTTTAATGTCCCAGCGTTTGGGGGGGGGTTGTGTAGGAGAGTAGGGTCTGCTATCCTATGGTCACCCCAAATTTTTGCTTTTTGCTTCACTGGTTTTTGACATATTGAGGCTGTGGGCCTGCCAATCAGACCCCCAGCCTGCTGTTCTCTCTACTAAATTAAAACTATGCACCCTAGGTGCATAACCAATTGGAAGTGGATCACCCTGTCAGCCCCTGTACCAGTGTACACTAGGTACCCAGGGCATTGGTGTACCCAAGGCCTGCCAAGGGCTGCAGCATGTATTATGCCACCCCAGGCTTGGCCTAACGATTTGACACAACTGGCTGATCACTCAGCTGGGGTAAGTTGGTGTAATCACCTCTTACTTAGGTGTAGTATACCTATACCTAACCTTAAATGGGACACCTGGTAACCTATAAGTCACTCCTATGGCAGGCCTTAACAATCCTGAAGGCAGAGTGCTTGGTTCCATGTGAGATGGTGCTCTGGCATGAGCTGAGCCTGTCTGCAGTGGTCGGAACAACTTCCTTCTACTGTTTCCAGATATCGTCATACCATATACTCTTAAGTGCATTATGAACCTCGCGGTTAAATGCTATCTTTGGTTTGGCTTTATCAAAACATGTCGAGTAAGGTGTCATACGAATTGGAATACTAACCCCTCGCCAATTCTGGTGACGGGGTTAGCATTCCACCCTTCTAGAGGGACACGACATGTACAGTACCTGAAACCCGGGTAAAATCAGACATAGCCTCAGCTCCACAAAATGGATGCTGCCACCACAGACACAAGTCTGCCCTCCTGCTGCTGGGAGTCCTTCCAGCTTGGGAGGTGTGGACAAAGGGTTTCCTGCCAGGGGAGGTGCGAGCACCACCCCAGACAGGATTTTGTGTATTGGTCAGGTAGGGCTTGAAAGAAACCAGACATGCCTGTGGCTCACAAGGAGCCTCGGGGCATATGCCAGTTCAAACCGGTCCTGGGGCACACCAGTCCCGGGCCTGGGGCGAGCTGGACAAAGGATTGGGGGTGTAACCACCCCCCTTCCTGGTCCCACACATAGGGAGGGACCTAGCAGGTAGTCCGGCCCCTAGAATCCGAATAAAGGTAGGAGCTGTGTCCTAAGACTTCAGACATCCTGGAATCAACTTGAAACTAAGAAGAAGACGGGAACTTCGACGCTCTGCCGCACAGAGGACTGAAGCCAATCTCCCCTGTGGTCAGGGAGTGACCACCTTGCTAACGCAAGCACCATCCAGCGAATCAACGTCTGCTTTGCCGCCGCCTCCCGCCGGAGCCCGAGCCCAGAGACTGACAAGACCTGGACCTCCAGACCTCTCACCGCCCGATCCACAGTCCCTGCAAAGAGGAGACCCGTGGAGGCACCGAGACACGTGGAGCCAGCCATCTTGGATCGACTACGACAAGCTGACAAGTGCAACAACCGAGGCTCCCTCCAAGTTGTGCTTTGGGATCTGAGAAGCCCCACTCTCGAGCAGCATTTGCACCAAAGGTGAGCCCTCCAGCATCTCCACGATCTGCGTGGGGCCCTTCTGCATTTTGCCACTCGACGCGCCTAACCGGTTGCTGGCCCGCTGGCTAGTGGCCATCTTGGCGACGAACTCTACGAAAAACACCGCTGGTCTGGTTGCTCCAGACTGGCCCTTGCTCCTCTCCAAAGGAGCAATCCCTCTGACCTTGCTGGTCAGAACCAACAGCTGACTTCCGAATCCTCCTACAATTGCTTTTGCCAAGGCTTGTTTGCTTCGACCAAGTCGCCGACACCGCCGACAGCGAGAGCCTGCGTGGGACAGCTCGTGAGCCGACTCCTGGACGTCGTCGACCTTCAGGGACCACGTGGCTGCGGAGACAAGCTACCCCTCATCACCTGTTTGCACCCGACATCGCCTGGTACCTACCTGGTGCCACGCCGGTCACTGGCTAGTGACTGTGAACACTGTCCCCTCTGCTTTCAGGCCTTCTGCAACTCCGATCCACTCTTGGATCCCCTGCATCTCTCCCGGACCGACCGCCTGCAGCATCTTTGTCTTCAAGCTCAACGGAACAGATAGAAGAAACCCGACGCACTTTGAGGCCTATGCACCCGCTTCCTGTGGGTGAGGTAAAGCTGGTACTCCGGTGCCCAAGTGTAGTAATACATCTCTAGTGCCTGTGTTCCAAATCTTAAGTTCCTAGTTAACCCGGAAGACCTCCTTTGCAGTAACTTTGTACTTTTTACGCACCCATTGAAACCTATGGGAGCACGCGTGTGACTATTTGCTCTGCACACGCCACCCGTGGACCTCCTGGTCACTAACTGACGTTAGCTCCTTGTAGGCCCAGCGATTCTAGAGGCCCTAGGCCTTTTCCCTTTTCTGTTCGTGGTACTTATACCACTATTTTAGTATATGGTTCGAGTGGCCACCAGGGCCTATCCATATAAAGTGCAACTTCTGTGTATTCTGTGATAATCTTGTTTGACGATTTGTGCTCCTGTGCTCATAAAGAGACTAGGGGTTACTTTGAGAAATAAATACATATATATTTTGAATATATATCTGTGTGGTGTCCTTTCATTGGTATAAAAGGGGGTTGCATTTGGTAAAACAGCTGGCTTAACACGCATCACGAGTTTAGCCTCAAAGACTGCTTAGCCTACGCTACCACTAGGGCAGCTAGTCCGAAAAGGTTGACTTACAACCACACCATAAGGGTTGCTTGGCATGGTACAAGGTGATCACTTTAACTAGTGAGCATCATATACCAGGCCAACTTCTCACACACACACACACACAACCACACACACAACCACACACACACAACCACACAACCACACACAACCACACACACACACACAACCACACACACAACCACACACACAAACACAACCACACACACACACAACCACACACACACACAACCACACACACACACAACCACACACAACCACACACAACCACACACACACAACCACACACACAACCACACACAACCACACACACAACCCACACACAACCACACACACAACCCACACACAACCACACACACCACCCACACACAACCACACACACCACCCACACACAACCACACACACCACACACACACACACACACACAACCACACACACACACACAACCACACACACACACAACCACACACACACAACCACACACAACCACACACACACACAACCACACACAACCACACACACACCACCCACACACAACCACACACACCACCCACACACAACCACACACACCACCCACACACAACCACACACACACACAACCACACACACACCACCCACACACAACCACACACACCACCCACACACAACCACACACACCACCCACACACACACAACCACACACACACAACCACACACACAAACACAACCACACACACACACAACCACACACACACAACCACACAACCACACACACAACCACACACACACACACAACCACACACACACATACAACCACACACACAAACACAACCACACACAAACACAACCACACACACACACAACCACACACACAAACACAACCACACACACACACACAACCACACACACAACCACACACAACCACACACAACCACACACAACCACACACACACACACACACAGAACCACACACAACCACACACACCACCCACACACCACACATACAACCACACACACACAACCACACACACAAACACAACCACACACACACACACACAACCACACACACAAACACAACCACACACACAAACACAACCACACACACACACACACAACCACACACACAAACACAACCACACACACACAACCACACACACACACACACACAACCACACACACACACACACACACAACCACACACACACACAACCACACACAACCACACACACACACAGAACCACACACAACCACACACACCACCCACACACCACCCACACAACCACACACACAAACACAAACACACACACACACACACAACCACACACACAACCACACACAACCACACACAACCACACACAACCACACACACACACACAGAACCACACACAACCACACACACCACCCACACACCACACATACAACCACACACACACAACCACACACACAAACACAACCACACACACACATACAACCACACACACAAACACAACCACACACACAAACACAACCACACACACACACACACACACAACCACACACACAAACACAACCACACACACACAACCACACACACACACACACACAACCACACACACACACACACACACACACAACCACACACACACACAACCACACACAACCACACACACACACAGAACCACACACAACCACACACACCACCCACACACCACCCACACAACCACACACACACACACAACCACACACACACACAACCACACACATAAACACAACCACACACACACACACACAACCACACACACAAACACAACCACACACACACACACACACAACCACACACACACACAACCACACACACAACCACATACACAACCACACACACAACCACACACACACAACCACACAAACACACACACACACACACAACCACACACACAAACACAACCACACACACACACAACCACACACACAACCACACACACAACCACACACACACAACCACACACACAACCACACACACACACAACCACACACACAACCACACACACAACCACACACACACAACCACACACACACAACCACACACACACACACACAACCACACACACACACACACACACAACCACACACACAAACACAACCACACACACAAACACAAACACACACACACACACAACCACACACACAAACACAACCACACACACACACACACAACCACACACACAACCACACACACAACCACACACAACCACACACAACCACACACACAAACACAACCACACACACACACAACCACACACACAACCACACACACAACCACACACAACCACACACATACACAACCACACACACACACAACCACACAACCACACAACCACACACACACAACCACACACATACACACACACACACACACAACCACACACACACAACCACACACACAACCACACACACAACCACACACACAACCACACACACAACCACACACACAACCACACACACAACCACACACACACACAACCACACACACACACAACCACACACACAACCACACACACAACCACACACACACACAACCACATAACCACACAACCACACAGCCACACACACACAACCACACAACCACACAGCCACACACAACCACACACACACACACACACACAACCACACACAACCACACACACACACGGAACCACACACAACCACACACACCACCCACACACCACACACACAACCACACACAACCACACACACACAACCACACACACACACCACACACAACCACACACACAACCACACACACACAACCACACACACAACCACACACAACCACACACACACACAACCACACACACAACCACACACACAACCACACACACAACCACACACAACCACACACACACACAACCACACACACACACACAGAACCACACACAACCACACCACACACACAACCACACACAACCACACACACACAACCACACACACACAACCACACACACACAACCACACACACACAACCACACACACACAACCACACACACACAACCACACACAACCACACACAACCACACACACAACCACACACACACACAACCACACACACACACAACCACACACACACACACAACCACACACACAAACAAACAACCACACACACACACAAACAACCACACACACAACCAATCACACACACACACACACAACCACACACACACACACACACAACCACACACACACAACCACACACACACACACACACAACCACACACACACACAACCACACACACACAACCACACACACAACCACACACACACACAACCACACACACACCCAACCACACACACAACCACACACACACACAACCACA
Organism: Triturus cristatus; assembly: GCF_964204655.1. Classification (NCBI taxonomy): domain Eukaryota; kingdom Metazoa; phylum Chordata; class Amphibia; order Caudata; family Salamandridae; genus Triturus; species Triturus cristatus. The sequence goes on along the minus strand of NW_028187874.1, from coordinate 470,808 downwards.
CACACAACCACACACACACAACCACAACCACACAACCACACAACCACACACACAACCACACACAACCACACACACACACAGAACCACACACAACCACACACACACCACCCACACACACACACACACAACCACACACACCACCCACACACACACAACCACCCACACAAACACAACCACACACACACACACAACCACACACACACACAACCACACACACACAAACACAACCACACACACACAACCACACACACAAACACAACCACACACACAAACACAACCACACACACACAACCACACACACACACACAACCACACACACACACAACCACACACACACACAACCACACACACACACAACCACACACACACACACACAACCACACACACACAACCACACACACACACAACCACACACACACACACACAACCACACACACACAACCACACACACACAACCACCCACACAAACACAACCACACACACACACACAACCACACACACACACACAACCACACACACAAACACAACCACACACACAAACACAACCACACACACACACAACCACACACAACCACACACACCACCCACACACAACCACACACACCACCCACACACAACCACACACACCACCCACACACAACCAAACACACCACCCACACACACACACACAACCACACACACACACAACCACACACACACAACCACACACACACACAACCACACACACAACCACACACAACCACACACACACACAACCACACACAACCACACACACACCACCCACACACAACCACACACACCACCCACACACAACCACACACACACACAACCACACACAACCACACACACACCACCCACACACAACCACACACACAAACACAACCACATACACAAACACAACCACACACACACACAACAACACACACAACCACACACACACACAACCACACACACAAACACAACCACACACACACACACAACCACACACACAAACACAACCACACACACACAACCACACACACAAACACAACCACACACACAAACACAACCACACACACACACACAACCACACACACACACAACCACACACACACAAACACAACCACACACACACACACAACCACACACCCACCCACAACCACACACACACACACAACCACACACACACACACAACCCCACACACACACAACCACACACACACACAACCACACACACACAACCACACACACACACAACCACACACACAACCACACACACAAACACAACCACACACACACACACACAACCACAAATACAACCACACACACACACAACCACACACACAACCACACACACACAACCACACACAACCACACACAACCACACACAACCCCACACACACACAACCACACACACACAACCACACACACAAACACAACCACACACACACACAACCACACACACAACCACACACACAACCACACACACACACACAACCACACACACACAACCACACAACCACACACACAACCACACACAACCACACACACAACCACACACACACACATACAACCACACACACAAACACAACCACACACACACACAACCACACACACAAACACAACCACACACACACACACACACAACCACACACACAACCACACACAACCACACACACACAGAACCACACACAACCACACACACCACCCACACACCACACATACAACCACACACACACAACCACACACACAAACACAACCACACACAGACACACAACCACACACACAAACACAAACACAACCACACACACACACAACCACACACACAACCACACACACAACCACACACACAACCACACACACACAACCACACACACACACACACACACACACACAACCACACACACAAACACAACCACACACACACACACAACCACACACACAACCACACACACAACCACACACACACAACCACACACAACCACACACAACCACACACACACACACACACACATACACAACCACACACAACCACACACAACCACACACACACACACACACAACCACACACAACCACACACACACAGAACCACACACAACCACACACACCACCCACACACCACACACACAACCACACACACAAACACAACCACACACACAAACACAACCACACACACACAACCACAAACACAACCACACACACACACAACCACACACACAACCACACACACAACCACACACACACAACCACACACAACCACACACAACCACACAACCACACACAACCACACACACACACACAACCACACACACACACACACAACCACACACAACCACACACAACCACACACAACCACACACAACCACACACACACACAACCACACACACACACAACCACACACAACCACACACACCACCCACACACAACCACACACACCACCCACACACAACCACACACACCACCCACATACAACCACACACACCACCCACACACACACACAACCACACACACACACAACCACACACACACAACCACACACACACACAACCACACACACAACCACACACAACCACACACACACACAACCACACACAACCACACACACACCACCCACACACAACCACACACACCACCCACACACAACCACACACACACACAACCACACACAACCACACACACACCACCCACACACAACCACACACACAAACACAACCACACACACAAACACAACCACACACACAAACACAACCACACACACACACAACAACACACACAACCACACACACACACACACAACCACACACACACACACACAACCACACACACACACACAACCACACACACAAACACAACCACACACACACAACCACACACACAAACACAACCACACACACAAACACAACCACACACACAAACACAACCACACACACACACACACACAACCACACACACAACCACACACAACCACACACAACCACACACACACAGAACCACACACAACCACACACACCACACACACACCACACATACAACCACACACACACAACCACACACACAAACACAACCACACACACACACACAACCACACACACAAACACAAACACAACCACACACACACACAACCACACACACAACCACACACACAACCACACACACAACCACACACACACAACCACACACACACACACACACACACACACACACAACCACACACACAAACACAACCACACACACACACAACCACACACACAACCACACACACAACCACACACACACAACCACACACAACCACACACAACCACACACACACACACACACACATACACAACCACACACAACCACACACAACCACACACACACACACACACAACCACACACAACCACACACAACCACACACACACAGAACCACACACAACCACACACACCACCCACACACCACACACACAACCACACACACACAACCACACACACAAACACAACCACACACACACACACACACACAAACACAACCACACACACACACAACCACACACACAACCACACACACAACCACACACACACAACCACACACACAAACACAACCACACACACAAACACAACCACACACACACACACACACACACAAACACAACCACACACACACACAACCACACACACAACCACACACACAAACACAACCACACACACAAACACAACCACACACACACAACCACAAACACAACCACACACACACACAACCACACACACAACCACACACACAACCACACACACACAACCACACAACCACACACAACCACACACAACCACACAACCACACACAACCACACACACACACACAACCACACACACACACACAACCACACACAAACACAACCACACACACACACAACCACACACACACACACACAACCACACACAACCACACACAACCACACACAACCACACACATACAACCACACACACAACCACACACACAACCACACACAACCACACACAACCACACACACAACCACACACACAACCACACACAACCACACACAACCACACACACAAACACAACCACACACACACACAACCACACACACAACCACACACACAACCACACACAACCACACACACACACAACCACACACACACACAACCACACACACACACAACCACACACACACACAACCACACACACACACACACACAACCACACACACACACAACCACACACACAACCACACACACACACAACCACACACACACACAACCACACACAACCACACACACACAACCACACACACACAACCACACACACACAACCACACACACACAACCACACACACACAACCACACACACACAACCACACACAACCACACACAACCACACACACAACCACACACACACACAACCACACACACACACACAACCACACACACACACAACCACACACACAAACAAACAACCACACACACACACAAACAACCACACACACAACCAACCACACACACACACACACACAACCACACACACACACACACAACCACACACACACAACCACACACACACACACACACAACCACACACACACACAACCACACACACACAACCACACACACAACCACACACACACACAACCACACACACACACAACCACACACACAACCACACACACACACAACCACACACACAACCACACACACACAACCACAACCACACAACCACACAACCACACACACAACCACACACAACCACACACACACACAGAACCACACACAACCACACACACACCACCCACACACACACACACACAACCACACACACCACCCACACACACACAACCACCCACACAAACACAACCACACACACACACACAACCACACACACACACAACCACACACACAAACACAACCACACACACACACAACCACACACACAAACACAACCACACACACAAACACAACCACACACACACAACCACACACACACACACAACCACACACACACACAACCACACACACACACAACCACACACACACACACACACAACCACACACACACAACCACACACACACACAACCACACACACACACACACAACCACACACACACAACCACACACACACAACCACACACACAAACACAACCACACACACACACACAACCACACACACACACACAACCACACACACAAACACAACCACACACACAAACACAACCACACACACACACAACCACACACAACCACACACACCACCCACACACAACCACACACACCACCCACACACAACCACACACACCACCCACACACAACCACACACACCACCCACACACACACACACATCCACACACACACACAACCACACACACACAACCACACACACACACAACCACACACACAACCACACACAACCACACACACACACAACCACACACAACCACACACACACCACCCACACACAACCACACACACCACCCACACACAACCACACACACACACAACCACACACAACCACACACACACCACCCACACACAACCACACACACAAACACAACCACACACACAAACACAACCACACACACACACAACAACACACACAACCACACACACACACACAACCACACACACAAACACAACCACACACACACACACAACCACGCACACAAACACAACCACACACACACAACCACACACACAAACACAACCACACACACAAACACAACCACACACACACACACACAACCACACACACACACAACCACACACACACAAACACAACCACACACACACAACCACACACACAAACACAACCACACACACACACACAACCACACACCCACCCACAACCACACACACACACACAACCACACACACACACACATCCCCACACACACACAACCACACACACACACAACCACACTGTAGGAGAGTAGGGTCTGCTATCCTATGGTCACCCCAAATTTTTGCTTTTTGCTTCACTGGTTTTTGACATATTGAGGCTGTGGGCCTGCCAATCAGACCCCCAGCCTGCTGTTCTCTCTACTAAATTAAAACTATGCACCCTAGGTGCATAACCAATTGGAAGTGGATCACCCTGTCAGCCCCTGTACCAGTGTACACTAGGTACCCAGGGCATTGGTGTACCCAAGGCCTGCCAAGGGCTGCAGCATGTATTATGCCACCCCAGGCTTGGCCTAACGATTTGACACAACTGGCTGATCACTCAGCTGGGGTAAGTTGGTGTAATCACCTCTTACTTAGGTGTAGTATACCTATACCTAACCTTAAATGGGACACCTGGTAACCTATAAGTCACTCCTATAGCAGGCCTTAACAATCCTGAAGGCAGAGTGCTTGGTTCCATGTGAGATGGTGCTCTGGCATGAGCTGAGCCTGTCTACAGTGGTCGGAACAACTTCCTTCTACTGTTTCCAGATATCGTCATACCATATACTCTTAAGTGCATTATGAACCTCGCGGTTAAATGCTATCTTTGGTTTGGCTTTATCAAAACATGTCGAGTAAGGTGTCATACGAATTGGAATACTAACCCCTCGCCAATTCTGGCGACGGGGTTAGCATTCCACCCTTCTAGAGGGACACGACATGTACAGTACCTGAAACCCGGGTAAAATCAGACATAGCCTCAGCTCCACAAAATGGATGCTGCCACCACAGACACAAGTCTGCCCTCCTGCTGCTGGGAGTCCTTCCAGCTTGGGAGGTGTGGACAAAGGGTTTCCTGCCAGGGGAGGTGCGTGCACCACCCCAGACAGGATTTTGTGTATTGGTCAGGTAGGGCTTGAAAGAAACCAGACATGCCTGTGGCTCACAAGGAGCCTCGGGGCATATGCCAGTTCAAACCGGTCCTGGGGCACACCAGTCCCGGGCCTGGGGCGAGCTGGACAAAGGATTGGGGGTGTAACCACCCCCCTTCCTGGTCCCACCCATAGGGAGGGACCTAGCAGGTAGTCCGGCCCCTAGAATCCGAATAAAGGTAGGAGCTGTGTCCTAAGACTTCAGACATCCTGGAATCAACTTAAAACTAAGAAGAAGACGGGAACTTCGACGCTCTGCTGCACAGAGGACTGAAGCCAATCTCCCCTGTGGTCAGGGAGTGACCACCTTGCTAACGCAAGCACCATCCAGCGAATCAACGTCTGCTTTGCCGCCGCCTCCCGCCGGAGCCCGAGCCCAGAGACTGACAAGACCTGGACCTCCAGACCTCTCACCGCCCGATCCACAGTCCCTGCAAAGAGGAGACCCGTGGAGGCACCGAGACACGTGGAGCCAGCCATCTTGGAACGACTACGACAAGCTGACAAGTGCAACAACCGAGGCTCCCTCCAAGTTGTGCTTTGGGTCCTGAGAAGCCCAACCCTCGAGCAGCATCTGCACCAAAGGTGAGCCCTCCAGCATCTCCACGATCTGCGTGGGGCCCTTCTGCATTTTGCCACTCGACGCGCCTAACCGGTTGCTGGCCCGCTGGCTAGTGGCCATCTTGGCGACGAAATCTACGACAAACACCGCTGGTCTGGTTGCTCCAGACTGGCCCTTGCTCCCCTCCAAAGGAGCAGTTCCTCTGACCTTGCTGGTCAGAACCATCAGCTTAAACTCCTTGCCTACAACAACTGCTTTTGCCAAGGCTTGTTTGCTTCGATCAAGTCGCCGACACCGCCGACAGCGAGAGCCTGCGTGGGACAGCTCGTGACTCGACTCCTGGACGTCGTCGACCTTCAGGGACCACGTGGCTGCAGAGTCAAGCTACACCTTCCTTCCTGTTTGCACCCGACATCGCCTGGTACCCACCTGGTGCCACGCTGGTCACTGGCTAGTGACTGTGAACACTGTCCCCTCTGCTTACAGGTCTTCAACATCTCCGATCCACTCTTGGATCCACTGCATCTCTTCCCGACCGACCGCCTGCAGCACTTTTGTCTACAGGCCCCACGGAACGGATAGAAGAAACCCGACGCACTTCGAGGCCTATGCACCCGCTTCCTGTGGGTGAGGTAAAGCTGGCACTCCGGTGCCCAAGTGTGGTATTACATCTCTGTAGGAGAGTAGGGTCTGCTATCCTATGGTCACCCCAAATTTTTGCTTTTTGCTTCACTGGTTTTTGACATATTGAGGCTGTGGGCCTGCCAATCAGACCCCCAGCCTGCTGTTCTCTCTACTAAATTAAAACTATGCACCCTAGGTGCATAACCAATTGGAAGTGGATCACCCTGTCAGCCCCTGTACCAGTGTACACTAGGTACCCAGGGCATTGGTGTACCCAAGGCCTGCCAGGGGCTGCAGCATGTATTATGCCACCCCAGGCTTGGCCTAACAATCTGACACAACTGGCTGATCACTCAGCTGGGGTAAGTTGGTGTAATCACCTCTTACTTAGGTGTAGTATACCTATACCTAACCTTAAATGGGACACCTGGTAACCTATAAGTCACTCCTATGGCAGGCCTTAACAATCCTGAAGGCAGAGTGCTTGGTTCCATGTGAGATGGTGCTCTGGCATGAGCTGAGCCTGTCTGCAGTGGTCGGAACAACTTCCTTCTACTGTTTCCAGATATCGTCATACCATATACTCTTAAGTGCATTATGAACCTCGCGGTTAAATGCTATCTTTGGTTTGGCTTTATCAAAACATGTCGAGTAAGGTGTCATACGAATTGGAATACTAACCCCTCGCCAATTCTGGCGACGGGGTTAGCATTCCACCCTTCTAGAGGGACACGACATGTACAGTACCTGAAACCCGGGTAAAATCAGACATAGCCTCAGCTCCACAAAATGGATGCTGCCACCACAGACACAAGTCTGCCCTCCTGCTGCTGGGAGTCCTTCCAGCTTGGGAGGTGTGGACAAAGGGTTTCCTGCCAGGGGAGGTGCGTGCACCACCCCAGACAGGATTTTGTGTATTGGTCAGGTAGGGCTTGAAAGAAACCAGACATGCCTGTGGCTCACAAGGAGCCTCGGTGCATATGCCAGTTCAAACCGGTCCTGGGGCACACCAGTCCCGGGCCTGGGGCGAGCTGGACAAAGGATTGGGGGTGTAACCACCCCCCTTCCTGGTCCCACCCATAGGGAGGGACCTAGCAGGTAGTCCGGCCCCTAGAATCCGCTTAAAGGTAGGAGCTGTGTCCTAAGACTTCAGACATCCTGGAATCAACTTGAAACTAAGAAGAAGACGGGAACTTCGACATTCTGCTGCACAGAAGACTGAAGAAAATCTCCCCTGTGGTCAGGGAGTGACCACCTTGCTAACGCAAGCACCATCCAGCGAATCACCGTCTGCTTTGCCGCCGCCTCCCGCCGGAGCCCGAGCCCAGAGACTGACAAGACCTGGACCTCCAGACCTCTCACCGCCCGATCCACAGTCCCTGAAAAGAGGAGACCCGTGGAGGCACCGAGACACGTGGAGCCAGCCATCTTGGAACGACTACGACAAGCTGACCAGTGCAACAACCGAGGCTCCCTCCAAGTTGTGCTTTGGGTCCTGAGAAGCCCAACCCTCGAGCAGCATCTGCACCAAAGGTGAGCCCTCCAGCATCTCCACGATCTGCGTGGGGCCCTTCTGCATTTTGCCACTCGACGCGCCTAACCGGTTGCTGGCCCGCTGGCTAGTGGCCATCTTGGCGACGAAATCTACGACAAACACCGCTGGTCTGGTTGCTCCAGACTGGCCCTTGCTCCACACCGAAGGAGCAATCCCTCTGACCTTGCTGGTCAGAACCAACAGCTGATTTCCGAATCCTCCTGCAATTGCTTTTGCCAAGGCTTGTTTGCTTCGATCAAGTCGCCGACACCGCCGACAGCGAGAGCCTGCGTGGGACAGCTCGTGAGCCGACTCCTGGACGTCGTCGACCTTCAGGGACCACGTGGCTGCGGAGACAAGCTACCCCTCATCACCTGTTTGCACCCGACATCGCCTGGTACCCACCTGGTGCCACGCTGGTCACTGGCTAGTGACTGTGAACACTGTCCCCTCTGCTTACAGGTCTTCAACATCTCCGATCCACTCTTGGATCCACTGCATCTCTTCCCGACCGACCGCCTGCAGCATCTTTGTCCCAGGCTCAACGGAACAGATAGAAGAAACCCGACGCACTTTGAGGCCTATGCACCCGCTTCCTGTGGGTGAGGTAAAGCTGGTACTCCGGTGCCCATGTGTAGTAATACATCTCTAGTGCCTGTGTTCCAAATCTTAAGTTCCTAGGTCATCCGGAAGATTCCTTTTGCAGTAACTTTGTACTTTTTACGCACCCATTGAAACCTATGGGAGCCCGCGTGTGACTATTTGCTCTGCACACGCCACCCGTGGACCTCCTGGTCACTAACTGACGTTAGCTCCTTGTAGGCCCAGCGATTCTAGAGGCCCTAGGCCTTTTCCCTTTTCTGTTCGTGGTACTTATACCACTATTTTAGTATATGGTTCGAGTGGCCACCAGGGCCTATCCATATAAAGTGCAACTTCTGTGTATTCTGTGATAATCTTGTTTGACGATTTGTGCTCCTGTGCTCATAAAGAGACTAGGGGTTACTTTGAGAAATAAATACATATATATTTTGAATATATATCTGTGTGGTGTCCTTTCATTGGTATAAAAGGGGGTTACTATTGGTAAAACAGCTTGCTTAACACGCATCACGAGTTTAGCCTCAAAGACTGCTTAGCCTACGCTACCACTAGGGCAGCTAGTCCAAAAAGGTTGACTTACAACCACACCATAAGGGTTGCTTGGCATGGTACAAGGTGGTCACTAGAACTAGTGAACAGCATATACCAGGCCAACTTCTCACATTGGTGAGCAGCGGTTGGATTTGAGCTTGCTGTGTTTTACCATTGTAATCTCTTGGTTACCAATTGAAAGATCACATAGGTACCTGTAGGTACATATAAAACAAGATTAGATATACATAAGTTCTACTGAACTTAGTTGTTGTAGAGCAAAGGGAGTAGCACACCCTGACTACAACTACTAGATAGGTTTAGTAGGTAAACCCAAGTGTAGGTAGATTGCAACACATCCACCCACACTTAAGAGCAATGGCCGGGGCAGAGGGGTCCACTGTACCCATCTCTGTTGAGAGTGACCCCCAGAGGGCACCATCCAGCTTTGCTACCCTTAATCAGAATGAGCTCAGGCATTTGGCAACTCTTAGAGGCCTTAAACAGCCCAAGAACCCAAACTCTGCTGAGCTCAGAGAGCTCTTACAGAATGATGAGAATCAGAGAGCACTCAAGAAAGCTTCCCAGTTAGCCCCCTTAGGGACAGGAACAGGAGGCCCCCCTTCTAAAGATGCCACTGAAGTACCCCTTCCCAATAGTCACCCCTTAGATGGGATGCCTACCACAGAGGATGAGAGTGAAAAGGATACTGACAGTAGTGAGGATGAAGGGAGAACTAGCCCAGTGCCAAGTGTTATACTTGGCCCAGCTAAACCAAGGCTATTGGGGACTGACAGTGGGTTCAACCCACTGGATCTCCCCAGTGGACTTAACACAGGGCTGGGAAGGCAAAGGAATCGCTCAGGTGACTCCAATGCTTCCCATGGCTCTAGAGGCTCTCAAGGTCACTCCAGGAGAAGGATGACCACCCCTCAGAGGAGGGAACATGAGGCCAAGATGCAAGAGGCCCAGCTGAGGATCAGGAAGCAGGAGCTAGAAGTAGCCCTGATGGAAGAGAAACTTAGCAAGGCTAGACAGCATAAAGAGAGTGGGTCTATACCCACTGGTGGCAGCATTGTCCCTAAGGACAAAGATAGGGTTTTCGACAATAGAAACCTGTCTAAGGTTGTGCCCCCCTACAAAAGTGGGGATGACATCCACAAGTGGATAACTGCTCTTGAGAGAGCCTGCAAAGTGCAGCAGGTTCCTGAAGATCAGTGGGCAGCAATCCTCTGGCTCTCCTTTGAAGGAAGAGGCAGAGACAGACTCCTCACTGTTAGAGAAGAGGATGTCAGAAACTACAGAGTCCTGAAGAGTGTTCTAGTTGATGGGTTAGGCTTAACCACTGAGCAGTACAGGTTAATGTTCAGAGACACCCAAAAGACACAGACTCAGGACTGGTCTGAATACATTGAATGTGCCACTAAGGCTTTGGAGGGTTGGTTGCTGGGAAGTAAGGTATCTGATTTTACAGGATTGTATAATTTGATGATGAGAGAACAGATTTTAAATAACTGTCAAAACCAGCAACTGCATCAACACTTGGTTGACTCTGATCTGACCTCTCCCCAAGAATTGGGAAAGAAGGCAGACAAATGGGTCAGAACCAGGGTTAAGCAAAAGAACCAGAACCAGGGCCAAGGGGGTGATCAGAAGAAAACAGACCAAAAGGGTGGAGATCAGAAACCTAAAGACCAGAAGTCTTCAACAGGGCCCCAAACTACTGCTAAGGAGGGTGGGTCCCAACAGTCCAAGAAGAAGAAAGAAGGTCAGAAGAAACCCTGGTGCAATCATTGTAAAAATACAACTCACTGGACTAGTGATTGCAAAAAGGGTGGAGCCCCCAACACTGTTGCCCCTAAGGCACCTGCTCCCAGTACTACTGTTAGCAGTGTTGGTCCCCAGACAAAGGGTGTAGTGGGAATCACTATGGGAACTGAAGGAGATTCTGACTTAGACAGAACCCTTACACAGGCAGTCTTGATCTGTGATGGGGACATTGATTTGTCCCTGACTGTGAGCCCCAGTAACCTGGGCAAGTACAGACAGACTCCTTTAATTAATGACAAAGTGGCTCAAGCCTACAGGGACACATGTGCCAGTGTCACTATGGTGACACCAGGCTTTGTGGACCCTGGACAGTACATACCAGGTGAGAACTACCTGGTGACCAATGCCAGCAATGCCACTACTTCACATAGTGTGGCAGTTGTTAACTTCTCATGGGGAGGGGTAACTGGCCTCAAAAGGGTTGTGGTTAGTGCAGACCTCCCAGTAGAATGTTTGTTGGGCAATGACCTAGAGAGTTCTCTATGGTCAGAAGTGGAGTACAGGACTCATGCAGAGATGTTAGGTATATCATCACATGTCCTTGCTGTGACCAGGTCACAGGCCAAAAAGTGCCTCACTGAACCTCAGGTCTTGGATCCTGGAACAATGGACCAAGTACCTACCAAGAAGAAGAACAGGAGGGTCAAGGCTGTGCCTTCCCCCCTGCCTCAGAGTGATGATCAGCCTTCCCAGGAAGCTGATCTAGAGGACCCTGAAGGAACTGTCCCTGAAGAGCTTGAACCTGATCAGGTTGAGTTTCTGGGGACAGGGGGACCTTCAAGGGCTGACTTGAGGCAGGCTCAGTTATCCTGTCCCTCTCTTGAACCCCTCAGACAGCTGGCTGCTGCTGAGGCTGCTGGGAATGCTCAAGGTACCCATAAAGTGTATTGGGATGAAGGGCTCCTTTATTCAGAGGCTAGAGACCCCAAGCCTGGTGCAACCAGGAGGTTGGTCATACCTCTGCAATTTAGGGGCTTCCTTCTTACCTTGGCCCATGACATTCCTTTAGCAGGACACCTAGGCCAGAATAAGACCTGGGACAGACTTGTCCCTCACTTTCACTGGCCTCATATGAATGAAGATACAAAGGAGTTTTGTCGCTCCTGTGTTACCTGCCAAGCCAGTGGCAAATCAGGTGGCACAACAAAGGCCCCCCTGATACCACTACCTGTGGTGGGGGTCCCCTTTGAAAGAGTGGGAATAGACATAGTGGGTCCCATGGATCCTCCCACTGCATCTGGGCACAGATTTATACTGGTGGTAGTGGATCATGCCACCAGGTATCCAGAGGCAATTCCCCTTAGGACCACTACAGCTCCTGTTGTGGCCAGGGCCCTGCTGGGAGTATTCTCCAGAGTGGGGTTTCCTAAGGAGGTAGTATCTGACAGAGGTACCAACTTTATGTCAGGATACTTGACAGCTATGTGGAAGGAATGTGGTGTCAACTACAAGTTCACCACCCCTTATCACCCACAATGCAATGGGCTTGTTGAGAGATTCAACAAGACCCTAAAGGGTATGATCAAAGGATTACCTGAAAAGCTCAGGCGAAGATGGGATATCCTTCTACCCTGCCTTCTGTTTGCTTACAGAGAGGTCCCACAAAAAGGAGTTGGCTACAGCCCCTTTGAATTGTTGTTTGGGCACCCTGTGAGAGGCCCACTGTGTTTGGTGAAGGAAGGATGGGAGTTACCTCTCAAAAAGCCTAAGCTAGACATAGTGGACTATGTACTTGGTCTCCGCTCCAGGATGGCTGAGTATATGGAGAAGGCATCTAAAAACCTTGAGGCAAGCCAGGCCTTACAGAAAGCTTGGCATGACCAAAAGGCTGTCTTGGTTGAGTATCAGCCAGGACAGAAGGTATGGGTGTTGGAGCCAGTGGCCCCAGCAGCACTCCAAGACAAATGGTCTGGACCCCATACAATCCTGGAAAAGAAGGGAGAGGTCACCTACTTGGTGGACCTAGGAACTCCCAGGAGTCCCCACAGGGTACTCCATGTTAACAGGCTTAAAGCATATGTTGACAGGGCAGACATGGGCTTGCTCATGGCTACAGATGAGGGACAGGAGGAAGAGAGTGACCCTCTCCCAGACCTGTTGTCTCAGAACCCTGAAGATGGCTCAGTTGAAGGAGTGACCCTTGGAGGCAACCTCACTGCCCATCAGCAGACTGAATGTAGACAGGTTCTACAATCATTTTCACATATGTTTTCCTTGATACCTAGTCAAACTGACTGGTGTACCCATGTTGTGGACACTGGTGACAGTCTGCCTGTAAAGAACAAACTTTACAGACAACCTGACCACGTCAGGGACTGTATAAAGGCTGAGGTACATAAAATGCTGGAATTAGGTGTCATTGAACCCTCAGAGAGCCCCTGGGCTAGCCCAGTGGTTCTGGTCCCCAAACCTCACACCAAAGATGGCAAGAGAGAGATGAGGTTCTGTGTGGACTACAGAGGACTCAATGCTGTCACCAGGACAGATGCACACCCTATTCCAAGGGCAGATGAGCTCATAGACAAACTAGCTTCTGCAAAGTTTTTGAGCACATTTGACTTGACAGCTGGCTATTGGCAAATCAGATTAGCTGAGGAGTCTAAGGCCAAAACAGCATTCTCAACCCCAGGTGGGCATTATCAGTTTGTGGTGATGCCCTTTGGTCTGAAGAATGCACCTGCCACCTTCCAAAGGCTGGTGAACCAAGTCCTTACTGGGTTGGATGACTTTTGCGCAGCATATCTTGATGACATTGCTGTCTTTAGTTCCACCTGGGAGGATCACCTGATCCACCTGAAGAAGGCTCTTGAGGCTCTGCAAAGGGCAGGCCTCACTATCAAGGCTACTAAGTGCCAGATAGGGCAGAGTAAGGTTGTGTATTTGGGCCACCTTGTAGGTGGGGGCCAAGTTCAACCACTGGAGAGTAAGATACAGTCCATCAAGGATTGGTCCCCTCCAACCACCCAGACTCAAGTTCGAGCTTTCTTGGGCTTGACTGGGTATTACAGGAAGTTTGTTAAGAACTATGGGTCCATTGTGACTCCTCTTAATGATCTGACATCCAAGAAGATGCCCAAAAAGGTTCAGTGGACAGTAAGCTGTCAAAAGGCATTTGATGACCTGAAGGAGGCCATGTGCTCTGCACCTATCCTGAAAAGTCCTGACTACTCCAAAGAGTTTATTGTCCAAACAGATGCTTCTGAGTTGGGTGTGGGAGCTGTGCTGTCACAACTTAATGTAGATGGTCAAGACCAACCCATTGCTTTTATTAGCAGAAGGTTGACCCCCAGAGAGAAGAATTGGTCAGCTATTGAGAGGGAGGCCTTTGCTGTGGTGTGGGCCCTGAAGAAGCTGAGGCCATACTTGTTTGGCACTCACTTCAAGATTCAGACCGACCATAAGCCCCTCTTGTGGCTAAATCAGATGAAGGGTGAAAACCCCAAACTGCTTAGGTGGTCCATTTCCCTACAGGGGATGGACTTTACAGTGGAGCACCGGCCAGGTACTGACCATGGGAATGCAGATGGTCTCTCCAGGTACTTCCACTTAGGACATGAAGACGAGACTGGTCAAGGCTAGTTTAATGTCCCAGCGTTTGGGGGGGGGTTGTGTAGGAGAGTAGGGTCTGCTATCCTATGGTCACCCCAAATTTTTGCTTTTTGCTTCACTGGTTTTTGACATATTGAGGCTGTGGGCCTGCCAATCAGACCCCCAGCCTGCTGTTCTCTCTACTAAATTAAAACTATGCACCCTAGGTGCATAACCAATTGGAAGTGGATCACCCTGTCAGCCCCTGTACCAGTGTACACTAGGTACCCAGGGCATTGGTGTACCCAAGGCCTGCCAGGGGCTGCAGCATGTATTATGCCACCCCAGGCTTGGCCTAACAATCTGACACAACTGGCTGATCACTCAGCTGGGGTAAGTTGGTGTAATCACCTCTTACTTAGGTGTAGTATACCTATACCTAACCTTAAATGGGACACCTGGTAACCTATAAGTCACTCCTATGGCAGGCCTTAACAATCCTGAAGGCAGAGTGCTTGGTTCCATGTGAGATGGTGCTCTGGCATGAGCTGAGCCTGTCTGCAGTGGTCGGAACAACTTCCTTCTACTGTTTCCAGATATCGTCATACCATATACTCTTAAGTGCATTATGAACCTCGCGGTTAAATGCTATCTTTGGTTTGGCTTTATCAAAACATGTCGAGTAAGGTGTCATACGAATTGGAATACTAACCCCTCGCCAATTCTGGCGACGGGGTTAGCATTCCACCCTTCTAGAGGGACACGACATGTACAGTACCTGAAACCCGGGTAAAATCAGACATAGCCTCAGCTCCACAAAATGGATGCTGCCACCACAGACACAAGTCTGCCCTCCTGCTGCTGGGAGTCCTTCCAGCTTGGGAGGTGTGGACAAAGGGTTTCCTGCCAGGGGAGGTGCGTGCACCACCCCAGACAGGATTTTGTGTATTGGTCAGGTAGGGCTTGAAAGAAACCAGACATGCCTGTGGCTCACAAGGAGCCTCGGTGCATATGCCAGTTCAAACCGGTCCTGGGGCACACCAGTCCCGGGCCTGGGGCGAGCTGGACAAAGGATTGGGGGTGTAACCACCCCCCTTCCTGGTCCCACCCATAGGGAGGGACCTAGCAGGTAGTCCGGCCCCTAGAATCCGCTTAAAGGTAGGAGCTGTGTCCTAAGACTTCAGACATCCTGGAATCAACTTGAAACTAAGAAGAAGACGGGAACTTCGACATTCTGCTGCACAGAAGACTGAAGAAAATCTCCCCTGTGGTCAGGGAGTGACCACCTTGCTAACGCAAGCACCATCCAGCGAATCACCGTCTGCTTTGCCGCCGCCTCCCGCCGGAGCCCGAGCCCAGAGACTGACAAGACCTGGACCTCCAGACCTCTCACCGCCCGATCCACAGTCCCTGAAAAGAGGAGACCCGTGGAGGCACCGAGACACGTGGAGCCAGCCATCTTGGAACGACTACGACAAGCTGACCAGTGCAACAACCGAGGCTCCCTCCAAGTTGTGCTTTGGGTCCTGAGAAGCCCAACCCTCGAGCAGCATCTGCACCAAAGGTGAGCCCTCCAGCATCTCCACGATCTGCGTGGGGCCCTTCTGCATTTTGCCACTCGACGCGCCTAACCGGTTGCTGGCCCGCTGGCTAGTGGCCATCTTGGCGACGAAATCTACGACAAACACCGCTGGTCTGGTTGCTCCAGACTGGCCCTTGCTCCACACCGAAGGAGCAATCCCTCTGACCTTGCTGGTCAGAACCAACAGCTGATTTCCGAATCCTCCTGCAATTGCTTTTGCCAAGGCTTGTTTGCTTCGATCAAGTCGCCGACACCGCCGACAGCGAGAGCCTGCGTGGGACAGCTCGTGAGCCGACTCCTGGACGTCGTCGACCTTCAGGGACCACGTGGCTGCGGAGACAAGCTACCCCTCATCACCTGTTTGCACCCGACATCGCCTGGTACCCACCTGGTGCCACGCTGGTCACTGGCTAGTGACTGTGAACACTGTCCCCTCTGCTTACAGGTCTTCAACATCTCCGATCCACTCTTGGATCCACTGCATCTCTTCCCGACCGACCGCCTGCAGCATCTTTGTCCCAGGCTCAACGGAACAGATAGAAGAAACCCGACGCACTTTGAGGCCTATGCACCCGCTTCCTGTGGGTGAGGTAAAGCTGGTACTCCGGTGCCCATGTGTAGTAATACATCTCTAGTGCCTGTGTTCCAAATCTTAAGTTCCTAGGTCATCCGGAAGATTCCTTTTGCAGTAACTTTGTACTTTTTACGCACCCATTGAAACCTATGGGAGCCCGCGTGTGACTATTTGCTCTGCACACGCCACCCGTGGACCTCCTGGTCACTAACTGACGTTAGCTCCTTGTAGGCCCAGCGATTCTAGAGGCCCTAGGCCTTTTCCCTTTTCTGTTCGTGGTACTTATACCACTATTTTAGTATATGGTTCGAGTGGCCACCAGGGCCTATCCATATAAAGTGCAACTTCTGTGTATTCTGTGATAATCTTGTTTGACGATTTGTGCTCCTGTGCTCATAAAGAGACTAGGGGTTACTTTGAGAAATAAATACATATATATTTTGAATATATATCTGTGTGGTGTCCTTTCATTGGTATAAAAGGGGGTTACTATTGGTAAAACAGCTTGCTTAACACGCATCACGAGTTTAGCCTCAAAGACTGCTTAGCCTACGCTACCACTAGGGCAGCTAGTCCAAAAAGGTTGACTTACAACCACACCATAAGGGTTGCTTGGCATGGTACAAGGTGGTCACTAGAACTAGTGAACAGCATATACCAGGCCAACTTCTCACAATCTCTAGTGCCTGTGTTCCAAATCTTAAGTTCCTAGTCAACCCGGAAGATCTCCTTTGCAGTAACTTTGTACTTTTTACGCACCCATTGAAACCTATGGGAGCACGCGTGTGACTATTTGCTCTGCACACGCCACCCGTGGACCTCCTGGTCACTAACTGACGTTAGCTCCTTGTAGGCCCAGCGATTCTAGAGGCCCTAGGCCTTTTCCCTTTCCTGTTCGTGGTACTTATACCACTATTTTAGTATATGGTTCGAGTGGCCACCAGGGCCTATCCATATAAAGTGCAACTTCTGTGTATTCTGTGATAATCTTGTTTGACGATTTGTGCTCCTGTGCTCATAAAGAGACTAGGGGTTACTTTGAGAAATAAATACATATATATTTTGAATATATATCTGTGTGGTGTCCTTTCATTGGTATAAAAGGGGGTTGCATTTGGTAAAACAGCTGGCTTAACACGCTTCACGAGTTTAGCCTCAAAGACTGCTTAGCCTACGCTACCCCTAGGGCAGCTAGTCCGAAAAGGTTGACTTACAACCACACCATAAGGGTTGCTTGGCATGGTACAAGGTGATCACTTTAACTAGTGAGCATCATATACCAGGCCAACTTCTCACATTGGTGAGCAGCGGTTGGATTTGAGCTTGCTGTGTTTTACCATTGTAATCTCTTGGTTACCAATTGAAAGATCACATAGGTACCTGTAGGTACATATAAAACAAGATTAGATATACTTAAGTTTTACTGAACTTAGTTGTTGTAGAGCAAAGGGAGTAGCACACCCTGACTACAACTACTAGATAGGTTTAGTAGGTAAACCCAAGTGTAGGTAGATTGCAACACATCCACCCACACTTAAGAGCAATGGCTGGGGCAGAGGGGTCCACTGTACCCATCTCTGTTGAGAGTGACCCCCCGAGGGCACCATCCATCTATGCTACCCTTAATCAAAATGAGCTCAGGCAGCTGGCAACTCTTAGAGG
This sequence comes from Triturus cristatus, assembly GCF_964204655.1. Taxonomy (NCBI): domain Eukaryota; kingdom Metazoa; phylum Chordata; class Amphibia; order Caudata; family Salamandridae; genus Triturus; species Triturus cristatus. The sequence goes on along the minus strand of NW_028187874.1, from coordinate 450,992 downwards.
CCTTAAACAGCCCAAGAACCCTACCTCTGCTTTGCTCAGAGAGCTCTTGCAAGAAGATGAAAATCAAAAAGAGCTCAGGAAAGCTTCCCAGTTAGCCCCCTTAGGGACAGGAACAGGAGGCCCCCCTTCTGAAGATGCCACTGAAGTACCCCTTCCCAATAGTCACCCCTTAGATGGGATGCCTACCACAGAGGATGAGAGTGAAAAGGATACTGACAGTAGTGAGGAGGAAGGGAGAACTAGCCCAGTGCCAAGTGTTATACTTGGCCCAGCTAAACTAAGGCTATTGGGGACTGACAGTGGGTTCACCCCACTGGATCTCCCCAGTGGACTTAACACAGGGCTTGGAAGGCAAAGGAATCGCTCAGGTGACTCCAATGCTTCCCATGGCTCTAGAGGCTCTCAAGGTCACTCCAGGAGAAGGATGACCACCCCTCAGAGGAGGGAACATGAGGCCAAGATGCAAGAAGCTCAGCTGAGGATCAGGAAGCAGGAGCTAGAAGTAGCCCTGATGGAAGAGAAACTTAGCAAGGCTAGACAGCATAAAGAGAGTGGGTCTATACCCACTGGTGGCAGCATTGTCCCTAAGGACAAAGATAGGGTTTTCGACAATAGAAACCTGTCTAAGGTTGTGCCCCCCTACAAAAGTGGGGATGACATCCACAAGTGGATAACTGCTCTTGAGAGAGCCTGCAAAGTACAGCAGGTTCCTGAAGATCAGTGGGCAGCAATCCTCTGGCTCTCCTTTGAAGGAAGAGGCAGAGACAGACTCCTCGCTGTTAGAGAAGAGGATGTCAGAAACTACAGAGTCCTGAAGAGTGTTCTAGTTGATGGGTTAGGCTTAACCACTGAGCAGTACAGGTTAATGTTCAGAGACACCCAAAAGACACAGACTCAGGACTGGTCTGAATACATTGAATGTGCCACTAAGGCTTTGGAGGGTTGGTTGCTGGGAAGTAAGGTATCTGATTTTACAGGATTGTATAATTTGATGATGAGAGAACAGATTTTAAATAACTGTCAAAACCAGCAACTGCATCAACACTTGGTTGACTCTGATCTGACCTCTCCCCAAGAATTGGGAAAGAAGGCAGACAAATGGGTCAGAACCAGGGTTAAGCAAAAGAACCAGAACCAGGGCCAAGGGGGTGATCAGAAGAAAACAGACCAAAAGGGTGGAGATCAGAAACCTAAAGACCAGAAGTCTTCAACAGGGCCCCAAACTACTGCTAAGGAGGGTGGGTCCCAACAGTCCAAGAAGAAGAAAGAAGGTCAGAAGAAACCCTGGTGCAATCATTGTAAAAATACAACTCACTGGACTAGTGATTGCAAAAAGGGTGGAGCCCCCAACACTGTTGCCCCTAAGGCACCTGCTCCCAGTACTACTGTTAGCAGTGTTGGTCCCCAGACAAAGGGTGTAGTGGGAATCACTATGGGAACTGAAGGAGATTCTGACTTAGACAGAACCCTGACACAGGCAGTCTTGATCTGTGATGGGGACATTGATTTGTCCCTGACTGTGAGCCCCAGTAACCTGGGCAAGTACAGACAGACTCCTTTAATTAATGACAAAGTGGCTCAAGCCTACAGGGACACATGTGCCAGTGTCACTATGGTGACACCAGGCTTTGTGGACCCTGGACAGTACATACCAGGTGAGAACTACCTGGTGACCAATGCCAGCAATGCCACTACTTCACACAGTGTGGCAGTTGTTAACTTCTCATGGGGAGGGGTAACTGGCCTCAAAAGGGTTGTGGTTAGTGCAGACCTCCCAGTAGAATGTTTGTTGGGCAATGACCTAGAGAGTTCTCTATGGTCAGAAGTGGAGTACAGGACTCATGCAGAGATGTTAGGTATATCATCACATGTCCTTGCTGTGACCAGGTCACAGGCCAAAAAGTGCCTCACTGAACCTCAGGTCTTGGATCCTGGAACAATGGACCAAGCACCTACCAAGAAGAAGAACAGGAGGGTCAAGGCTGTGCCTTCCCCCCTGCCTCAGAGTGATGATCAGCCTTCCCAGGAAGCTGATCTAGAGGACCCTGAAGGAACTGTCCCTGAAGAGCTTGAACCTGATCAGGTTGAGTTTCTGGGGACAGGGGGACCTTCAAGGGCTGACTTGAGGCAGGCTCAGTTATCCTGTCCCTCTCTTGAACCCCTCAGACAGCTGGCTGCTGCTGAGGCTGCTGGGAATGCTCAAGGTACCCATAAAGTGTATTGGGATGAAGGGCTCCTTTATTCAGAGGCTAGAGACCCCAAGCCTGGTGCAACCAGGAGGTTGGTTATACCTCTGCAATTTAGGGGCTTCCTTCTTACCTTGGCCCATGATATTCCTTTAGCAGGACACCTAGGCCAGAACAAGACCTGGGACAGACTTGTCCCTCACTTTCACTGGCCTCATATGAATGAAGATACAAAGGAGTTTTGTCGCTCCTGTGTTACCTGCCAAGCCAGTGGCAAATCAGGTGGCACAACAAAGGCCCCCCTGATACCACTACCTGTGGTGGGGGTTCCCTTTGAAAGAGTGGGAATAGACATAGTGGGTCCCATGGATCCTCCCACTGCATCTGGGCACAGATTTATACTGGTGGTAGTGGATCATGCCACCAGGTATCCAGAGGCAATTCCCCTTAGGACCACTACAGCTCCTGTTGTGGCCAGGGCCCTGCTGGGAGTATTCTCCAGAGTGGGGTTTCCTAAGGAGGTAGTATCTGACAGAGGTACCAACTTTATGTCAGGATACTTAACAGCTATGTGGAAGGAATGTGGTGTCAACTACAAGTTCACCACCCCTTATCACCCACAATGCAATGGGCTTGTTGAGAGATTCAACAAGACCCTAAAGGGTATGATCAAAGGATTACCTGAAAAGCTCAGGCGAAGATGGGACATCCTTCTACCCTGCCTTCTGTTTGCTTACAGAGAGGTCCCACAAAAAGGAGTTGGCTACAGCCCCTTTGAATTGTTGTTTGGGCACCCTGTGAGAGGCCCACTGTGTTTGGTGAAGGAAGGCTGGGAGTTACCTCTCAAAAAGCCTAAGCTAGACATAGTGGACTATGTACTTGGTCTCCGCTCCAGGATGGCTGAGTATATGGAGAAGGCATCCAAAAACCTTGAGGCAAGCCAGGCCTTACAGAAAGCTTGGCATGACTAAAAGGCTGTCTTGGTTGAGTTTCAGCCAGGACAGAAGGTATGGGTGTTGGAGCCAGTGGCCCCAGCAGCACTCCAAGACAAATGGTCTGGACCCCATACAATCCTGGAAAAGAAGGGAGAGGTCACCTACTTGGTCGACCTAGGAACTCCCAGGAGTCCCCACAGGGTACTCCATGTTAACAGGCTTAAAGCATATGTTGACAGGGCAGACATGGGCTTGCTCATGGCTACAGATGAGGGACAGGAGGAAGAGAGTGACCCTCTCCCAGACCTGTTGTCTCAGAACCCTGAAGATGGCTCAGTTGAAGGAGTGACCCTTGGAGGCAACCTCACTGCCCATCAGCAGACTGAATGTAGACAGGTTCTACAATCATTTTCACATATGTTTTCCTTGATACCTAGTCAAACTGACTGGTGTACCCATGTGGTGGACACTGGTGACAGTCTGCCTGTAAAGAACAAACTTTACAGACAACCTGACCACGTCAGGGACTGTATAAAGGCTGAGGTACATAAAATGCTGGAATTAGGTGTCATTGAACCCTCAGAGAGCCCCTGGGCTAGCCCAGTGGTTCTGGTCCCCAAACCTCACACCAAAGATGGCAAGAGAGAGATGAGGTTCTGTGTGGATTACAGAGGACTCAATGCTGTCACCAGGACAGATGCACACCCTATTCCAAGGGCAGATGAGCTCATAGACAAACTAGCTTCTGCAAAGTTTTTGAGCACATTTGACTTAACAGCTGGCTATTGGCAAATCAGATTAGCTGAGGAGTCTAAGGCCAAAACAGCATTCTCAACCCCAGGTGGGCATTATCAGTTTGTGGTGATGCCCTTTGGTCTGAAGAATGCACCTGCCACCTTCCAAAGGCTGGTGAACCAAGTCCTTACTGGGTTGGATGACTTTTGTGCAGCATATCTTGATGACATTGCTGTCTTTAGCTCCACCTGGGAGGATCACCTGATCCACCTGAAGAAGGCTCTTGAGGCCCTGCAGAGGGCAGGCCTCACTATCAAGGCTACTAAGTGCCAGATAGGGCAGAGTAAGGTTGTATATTTGGGCCACCTTGTAGGTGGAGGCCAAGTTCAACCACTGGAGAGTAAGATACAATCCATCAAGGACTGGTCCCCTCCAACCACCCAGACTCAAGTTCGAGCTTTCTTGGGCTTGACTGGGTACTACAGGAAGTTTGTTAAGAACTATGGGTCCATTGTGACTCCTCTTAATGATCTGACATCCAAGAAGATGCCCAAAAAGGTTCAGTGGACAGTAAGCTGTCAAAAGGCATTTGATGACCTGAAGGAGGCCATGTGCTCTGCACCTATCCTGAAAAGTCCTGACTACTCCAAAGAGTTTATTGTCCAAACAGATGCTTCTGAGTTGGGTGTGGGAGCTGTGCTGTCACAACTTAATGTAGATGGTCAAGACCAACCCATTGCTTTTATTAGCAGAAGGTTGACCCCCAGAGAGAAGAATTGGTCAGCTATTGAGAGGGAGGCCTTTGCTGTGGTGTGGGCCCTGAAGAAGCTGAGGCCATACTTGTTTGGCACTCACTTCAAGATTCAGACCGACCATAAGCCCCTCTTGTGGCTAAATCAGATGAAGGGTGAAAACCCCAAACTGCTTAGGTGGTCCATTTCCCTACAGGGGATGGACTTTACAGTGGAGCACCGGCCAGGTACTGACCATGGGAATGCAGATGGTCTCTCCAGGTACTTCCACTTAGGACATGAAGACGAGACTGGTCAAGGCTAGTTTAATGTCCCAGCGTTTGGGGGGGGGTTGTGTAGGAGAGTAGGGTCTGCTATCCTATGGTCACCCCAAATTTTTGCTTTTTGCTTCACTGGTTTTTGACATATTGAGGCTGTGGGCCTGCCAATCAGACCCCCAGCCTGCTGTTCTCTCTACTAAATTAAAACTATGCACCCTAGGTGCATAACCAATTGGAAGTGGATCACCCTGTCAGCCCCTGTACCAGTGTACACTAGGTACCCAGGGCATTGGTGTACCCAAGGCCTGCCAAGGGCTGCAGCATGTATTATGCCACCCCAGGCTTGGCCTAACGATTTGACACAACTGGCTGATCACTCAGCTGGGGTAAGTTGGTGTAATCACCTCTTACTTAGGTGTAGTATACCTATACCTAACCTTAAATGGGACACCTGGTAACCTATAAGTCACTCCTATAGCAGGCCTTAACAATCCTGAAGGCAGAGTGCTTGGTTCCATGTGAGATGGTGCTCTGGCATGAGCTGAGCCTGTCTACAGTGGTCGGAACAACTTCCTTCTACTGTTTCCAGATATCGTCATACCATATACTCTTAAGTGCATTATGAACCTCGCGGTTAAATGCTATCTTTGGTTTGGCTTTATCAAAACATGTCGAGTAAGGTGTCATACGAATTGGAATACTAACCCCTCGCCAATTCTGGCGACGGGGTTAGCATTCCACCCTTCTAGAGGGACACGACATGTACAGTACCTGAAACCCGGGTAAAATCAGACATAGCCTCAGCTCCACAAAATGGATGCTGCCACCACAGACACAAGTCTGCCCTCCTGCTGCTGGGAGTCCTTCCAGCTTGGGAGGTGTGGACAAAGGGTTTCCTGCCAGGGGAGGTGCGTGCACCACCCCAGACAGGATTTTGTGTATTGGTCAGGTAGGGCTTGAAAGAAACCAGACATGCCTGTGGCTCACAAGGAGCCTCGGGGCATATGCCAGTTCAAACCGGTCCTGGGGCACACCAGTCCCGGGCCTGGGGCGAGCTGGACAAAGGATTGGGGGTGTAACCACCCCCCTTCCTGGTCCCACCCATAGGGAGGGACCTAGCAGGTAGTCCGGCCCCTAGAATCCGAATAAAGGTAGGAGCTGTGTCCTAAGACTTCAGACATCCTGGAATCAACTTAAAACTAAGAAGAAGACGGGAACTTCGACGCTCTGCTGCACAGAGGACTGAAGCCAATCTCCCCTGTGGTCAGGGAGTGACCACCTTGCTAACGCAAGCACCATCCAGCGAATCAACGTCTGCTTTGCCGCCGCCTCCCGCCGGAGCCCGAGCCCAGAGACTGACAAGACCTGGACCTCCAGACCTCTCACCGCCCGATCCACAGTCCCTGCAAAGAGGAGACCCGTGGAGGCACCGAGACACGTGGAGCCAGCCATCTTGGAACGACTACGACAAGCTGACAAGTGCAACAACCGAGGCTCCCTCCAAGTTGTGCTTTGGGTCCTGAGAAGCCCAACCCTCGAGCAGCATCTGCACCAAAGGTGAGCCCTCCAGCATCTCCACGATCTGCGTGGGGCCCTTCTGCATTTTGCCACTCGACGCGCCTAACCGGTTGCTGGCCCGCTGGCTAGTGGCCATCTTGGCGACGAAATCTACGACAAACACCGCTGGTCTGGTTGCTCCAGACTGGCCCTTGCTCCCCTCCAAAGGAGCAGTTCCTCTGACCTTGCTGGTCAGAACCATCAGCTTAAACTCCTTGCCTACAACAACTGCTTTTGCCAAGGCTTGTTTGCTTCGATCAAGTCGCCGACACCGCCGACAGCGAGAGCCTGCGTGGGACAGCTCGTGACTCGACTCCTGGACGTCGTCGACCTTCAGGGACCACGTGGCTGCAGAGTCAAGCTACACCTTCCTTCCTGTTTGCACCCGACATCGCCTGGTACCCACCTGGTGCCACGCTGGTCACTGGCTAGTGACTGTGAACACTGTCCCCTCTGCTTACAGGTCTTCAACATCTCCGATCCACTCTTGGATCCACTGCATCTCTTCCCGACCGACCGCCTGCAGCACTTTTGTCTACAGGCCCCACGGAACAGATAGAAGAAACCCGACGCACTTCGAGGCCTATGCACCCGCTTCCTGTGGGTGAGGTAAAGCTGGCACTCCGGTGCCCAAGTGTGGTATTACATCTCTAGTGCCTGTGTTCCAAATCTTAAGTTCCTAGTCAACCCGGAAGATCTCCTTTGCAGTAACTTTGTACTTTTTACGCACCCATTGAAACCTATGGGAGCACGCGTGTGACTATTTGCTCTGCACACGCCACCCGTGGACCTCCTGGTCACTAACTGACGTTAGCTCCTTGTAGGCCCAGCGATTCTAGAGGCCCTAGGCCTTTTCCCTTTCCTGTTCGTGGTACTTATACCACTATTTTAGTATATGGTTCGAGTGGCCACCAGGGCCTATCCATATAAAGTGCAACTTCTGTGTATTCTGTGATAATCTTGTTTGACGATTTGTGCTCCTGTGCTCATAAAGAGACTAGGGGTTACTTTGAGAAATAAATACATATATATTTTGAATATATATCTGTGTGGTGTCCTTTCATTGGTATAAAAGGGGGTTGCATTTGGTAAAACAGCTGGCTTAACACGCTTCACGAGTTTAGCCTCAAAGACTGCTTAGCCTACGCTACCCCTAGGGCAGCTAGTCCGAAAAGGTTGACTTACAACCACACCATAAGGGTTGCTTGGCATGGTACAAGGTGATCACTTTAACTAGTGAGCATCATATACCAGGCCAACTTCTCACATACACACACACAACCACACACACACACAACCACACACACAACCACACACACAAACACAACCACACACACACACACACAACCACAAATACAACCACACACACACACAACCACACACACAACCACACACACACAACCACACACAACCACACACAACCACACACAACCCCACACACACACACAACCACACACACACAACCACACACACAAACACAACCACACACACACACAACCACACACACAACCACACACACAACCACACACACACACACAACCACACACACACAACCACACAACCACACACACAACCACACACAACCACACACACAACCACACACACACACATACAACCACACACACAAACACAACCACACACACACACAACCACACACACAAACACAACCACACACACACACACACACAACCACACACACAACCACACACAACCACACACAACCACACACACACAGAACCACACACAACCACACACACCACCCACACACCACACATACAACCACACACACACAACCACACACACAAACACAACCACACACACACACACAACCACACACACAAACACAAACACAACCACACACATACACAACCACACACACAACCACACACACAACCACACACACAACCACACACACACAACCACACACACACACACACACACACAACCACACACACAAACACAACCACACACACACACAACCACACACACAACCACACACACAACCACTGTGAGAAGTTGGCCTGGTATATGATGCTCACTAGTTAAAGTGATCACCTTGTACCATGCCAAGCAACCCTTATGGTGTGGTTGTAAGTCAACCTTTTCGGACTAGCTGCCCTAGTGGTAGCGTAGGCTAAGCAGTCTTTGAGGCTAAACTCGTGAAGCGTGTTAAGCCAGCTGTTTTACCAAATGCAACCCCCTTTTATACCAATGAAAGGACACCACACAGATATATATTCAAAATATATATGTATTTATTTCTCAAAGTAACCCCTAGTCTCTTTATGAGCACAGGAGCACAAATCGTCAAACAAGATTATCACAGAATACACAGAAGTTGCACGTTATATGGATAGGCCCTGGTGGCCACTCAAACCATATACTAAAATAGTGGTATAAGTACCACGAACAGAAAAGGAAAAAGGCCTAGGGCCTCTAGAATCGCTGGGCCTACAAGGAGCTAACGTCAGTTAGTGACCAGGAGGTCCACGGGTGGCGTGTGCAGAGCAAATAGTCACACGCGTGCTCCCATAGGTTTCAATGGGTGCGTAAAAAGTACAAAGTTACTGCAAAGGAGATCTTCCGGGTTGACTAGGAACTTAAGATTTGGAACACAGGCACTAGAGATGTATTACTACACATGGGCACCGGAGTACCAGCTTTACCTCACCCACAGGAAGCGGGTGCATAGGCCTCAAAGTGCGTCGGGTTTCTTCTATCTGTTCCGTGGAGCTTGAAGACAAAGATGCTGCAGGCGGTCGGTCCAGGAGAGATGCAGTGGATCCAAGAGTGGATCGGAGATGTTGAAGACCTGTAAGCAGAGGGGACAGTGTTCACAGTCACTAGCCAGTGACCAGCGTGGCACCAGGTGGGTACCAGGCGATGTCGGGTGCAAACAGGTGATGAGGGGTAGCTTGTCTCCGCAGCCACGTGGTCCTTGAAGGTCGACGACGTCCAGGAGTCGGCTCACGAGCTGTCCCACGCAGGCTCTCGCTGTCGGCGGTGTCGGCGACTTGATCGAAGCAAACAAGCCTTGGCAAAAGCAATTGTAGGAGGATTCGGAAATCAGCTGTTGGTTCTGACCAGCAAGGTCAGAGGAATTGCTCCTTTGGAGGGGATCAAGGGCCAGTCTGGAGCAACCAGACCAGCGGTGTTTGTCGTAGATTTCGTCGCCAAGATGGCCACTAGCCAGCGGGCCAGCAACCGGTTAGGCGCGTCGAGTGGCAAAATGCAGAAGGGCCCCACGCAGATCGTGGAGATGCTGGAGGGCTCACCTTTGGTGCAGATGCTGCTCGAGGGTTGGGCGTCTCAGAACCCAAAGCACAACTTGGAGGGAGCATCGGTTGTTGCACTTGTCAGCTTGTCGTAGTCGTTCCAAGATGGCTGGCTCCACGTGTCTCGGTGCCTCCACGGGTCTCCTCTTTTCAGGGACTGTGGATCGGGCGGTGAGAGGTCTGGAGGTCCAGGTCTTGTCAGTCTCTGGGCTCGGGCTCCGGCGGGAGGCGGCGGCAAAGCAGACGGTGATTCGCTGGATGGTGCTTGTGTAGGAAGGTGGATATCTGACTATGGTTACCCCCAAATTTTTGCCTAGTGTCTAGCTGGTTTTTCGACTTAGTTGGCCTGAGATCCTGCCATTCAGGCTCTCAGGCTATCTGCTCTCTCTGTAAAATGGACTCCATGTACCCTAGGTACATACCCAATTGGTTGGATCACCCTGTCAGCCCCTGTACCAGTGTACACTAGGTACCCAGGGCATTGGTGTATCCAAGGCCTGCCAGGGGCTGAAGCATGTATTATGCCACCCCAGGCTTGGCCTAACAATCTGACACAACTGGCTGATCACTCAGCTGGGGTAAGTTGGTGTAATCACCTCTTACTTAGGTGTAGTATACCTATACCTAACCTTAAATGGGACACCTGGTAACCTATAAGTCACTCCTATGGCAGGCCTTAACAATCCTGAAGGCAGAGTGCTTGGTTCCATGTGAGATGGTGCTCTGGCATGAGCTGAGCCTGTCTGCAGTGGTCGGAACAACTTCCTTCTACTGTTTCCAGATATCGTCATACCATATACTCTTAAGTGCATTATGAACCTCGCGGTTAAATGCTATCTTTGGTTTGGCTTTATCAAAACATGTCGAGTAAGGTGTCATACGAATTGGAATACTAACCCCTCGCCAATTCTGGCGACGGGGTTAGCATTCCACCCTTCTAGAGGGACACGACATGTACAGTACCTGAAACCCGGGTAAAATCAGACATAGCCTCAGCTCCACAAAATGGATGCTGCCACCACAGACACAAGTCTGCCCTCCTGCTGCTGGGAGTCCTTCCAGCTTGGGAGGTGTGGACAAAGGGTTTCCTGCCAGGGGAGGTGCGTGCACCACCCCAGACAGGATTTTGTGTATTGGTCAGGTAGGGCTTGAAAGAAACCAGACATGCCTGTGGCTCACAAGGAGCCTCGGTGCATATGCCAGTTCAAACCGGTCCTGGGGCACACCAGTCCCGGGCCTGGGGCGAGCTGGACAAAGGATTGGGGGTGTAACCACCCCCCTTCCTGGTCCCACCCATAGGGAGGGACCTAGCAGGTAGTCCGGCCCCTAGAATCCGAATAAAGGTAGGAGCTGTGTCCTAAGACTTCAGACATCCTGGAATCAACTTGAAACTAAGAAGAAGACGGGAACTTCGACATTCTGCTGCACAGAAGACTGAAGAAAATCTCCCCTGTGGTCAGGGAGTGACCACCTTGCTAACGCAAGCACCATCCAGCGAATCACCGTCTGCTTTGCCGCCGCCTCCCGCCGGAGCCCGAGCCCAGAGACTGACGAGACCTGGACCTCCAGACCTCTCACCGCCCGATCCACAGTCCCTGCAAAGAGGAGACCCGTGGAGGCACCGAGACACGTGGAGCCAGCCATCTTGGAACGACTACGACAAGCTGACCAGTGCAACAACCGAGGCTCCCTCCAAGTTGTGCTTTGGGTCCTGAGAAGCCCAACCCTCGAGCAGCATCTGCACCAAAGGTGAGCCCTCCAGCATCTCCACGATCTGCGTGGGGCCCTTCTGCATTTTGCCACTCGACGCGCCTAACCGGTTGCTGGCCCGCTGGCTAGTGGCCATCTTGGCGACGAAATCTACGACAAACACCGCTGGTCTGGTTGCTCCAGACTGGCCCTTGCTCCCCTCCAAAGGAGCAATCCCTCTGACCTTGCTGGTCAGAACCAACAGCTGATTTCCGAATCCTCCTGCAATTGCTTTTGCCAAGGCTTGTTTGCTTCGATCAAGTCGCCGACACCGCCGACAGCGAGAGCCTGCGTGGGACAGCTCGTGAGCCGACTCCTGGACGTCGTCGACCTTCAGGGACCACGTGGCTGCGGAGACAAGCTACCCCTCATCACCTGTTTGCACCCGACATCGCCTGGTACCCACCTGGTGCCACGCTAGTCACTGGCTAGTGACTGTGAACACCGTCCCCTCTGCTTACAGGTCTTCAACATCTCCGATCCACTCTTGGATCCACTGCATCTCTTCCCGACCGACCGCCTGCAGCACTTTTGTCTACAGGCCCCACGGAACAGATAGAAGAAACCCGACGCACTTCGAGGCCTATGCACCCGCTTCCTGTGGGTGAGGTAAAGCTGGCACACCTGTGCCCAAGTGTAGTATTACATCTCTAGTGCCTGTGTTCCAAATCTTAAGTTCCTAGGTCATCCGGAAGATTCCTTTTGCAGTAACTTTGTACTTTTTACGCACCCATTGAAACCTATGGGAGCACGCGTGTGACTATTTGCTCTGCACACGCCACCCGTGGACCTCCTGGTCACTAACTGACGTTAGCTCCTTGTAGGCCCAGCGATTCTAGAGGCCCTAGGCCTTTTCCCTTTTCTGTTCGTGGTACTTATACCACTATTTTAGTATATGGTTTGAGTGGCCACCAGGGCCTACCCATATAAAGTGCAACTTCTGTGTATACTTGAAACTAAGAAGAAGACGGGAACTTCGACATTCTGCTGCACAGAAGACTGAAGAAAATCTCCCCTGTGGTCAGGGAGTGACCACCTTGCTAACGCAAGCACCATCCAGCGAATCACCGTCTGCTTTGCCGCCGCCTCCCGCCGGAGCCCGAGCCCAGAGACTGACGAGACCTGGACCTCCAGACCTCTCACCGCCCGATCCACAGTCCCTGCAAAGAGGAGACCCGTGGAGGCACCGAGACACGTGGAGCCAGCCATCTTGGAACGACTACGACAAGCTGACCAGTGCAACAACCGAGGCTCCCTCCAAGTTGTGCTTTGGGTCCTGAGAAGCCCAACCCTCGAGCAGCATCTGCACCAAAGGTGAGCCCTCCAGCATCTCCACGATCTGCGTGGGGCCCTTCTGCATTTTGCCACTCGACGCGCCTAACCGGTTGCTGGCCCGCTGGCTAGTGGCCATCTTGGCGACGAAATCTACGACAAACACCGCTGGTCTGGTTGCTCCAGACTGGCCCTTGCTCCCCTCCAAAGGAGCAATCCCTCTGACCTTGCTGGTCAGAACCAACAGCTGATTTCCGAATCCTCCTGCAATTGCTTTTGCCAAGGCTTGTTTGCTTCGATCAAGTCGCCGACACCGCCGACAGCGAGAGCCTGCGTGGGACAGCTCGTGAGCCGACTCCTGGACGTCGTCGACCTTCAGGGACCACGTGGCTGCGGAGACAAGCTACCCCTCATCACCTGTTTGCACCCGACATCGCCTGGTACCCACCTGGTGCCACGCTGGTCACTGGCTAGTGACTGTGAACACCGTCCCCTCTGCTTACAGGTCTTCAACATCTCCGATCCACTCTTGGATCCACTGCATCTCTTCCCGACCGACCGCCTGCAGCACTTTTGTCTACAGGCCCCACGGAACAGATAGAAGAAACCCGACGCACTTCGAGGCCTATGCACCCGCTTCCTGTGGGTGAGGTAAAGCTGGCACACCTGTGCCCAAGTGTAGTATTACATCTCTAGTGCCTGTGTTCCAAATCTTAAGTTCCTAGGTCATCCGGAAGATTCCTTTTGCAGTAACTTTGTACTTTTTACGCACCCATTGAAACCTATGGGAGCACGCGTGTGACTATTTGCTCTGCACACGCCACCCGTGGACCTCCTGGTCACTAACTGACGTTAGCTCCTTGTAGGCCCAGCGATTCTAGAGGCCCTAGGCCTTTTCCCTTTTCTGTTCGTGGTACTTATACCACTATTTTAGTATATGGTTTGAGTGGCCACCAGGGCCTACCCATATAAAGTGCAACTTCTGTGTATTCTGTGATAATCTTGTTTGACGATTTGTGCTCCTGTGCTCATAAAGAGACTAGGGGTAACTTTGATAAATAAATACATATATATTTTGAATATATATCTGTGTGGTGTCCTTTCATTGGTATAAAAGGGGGTTGCATTTGGTAAAACAGCTGGCTTAACACGCTTCACGAGTTTAGCCTCAAAGACTGCTTAGCCTACGCTACCACTAGGGCAGCTAGTCCAAAAAGGTTGACTTACAACCACACCATAAGGGTTGCTTGGCATGGTACAAGGTGGTCACTAGAACTAGTGAACAGCATTTCAATGGGTGCGTAAAAAGTACAAAGTTACTGCAAAGGAGATCTTCCGGGTTGACTAGGAACTTAAGATTTGGAACACAGGCACTAGAGATGTATTACTACACATGGGCACCGGAGTACCAGCTTTACCTCACCCACAGGAAGCGGGTGCATAGGCCTCAAAGTGCGTCGGGTTTCTTCTATCTGTTCCGTGGAGCTTGAAGACAAAGATGCTGCAGGCGGTCGGTCCAGGAGAGATGCAGTGGATCCAAGAGTGGATCGGAGATGTTGAAGACCTGTAAGCAGAGGGGACAGTGTTCACAGTCACTAGCCAGTGACCAGCGTGGCACCAGGTGGGTACCAGGCGATGTCGGGTGCAAACAGGTGATGAGGGGTAGCTTGTCTCCGCAGCCACGTGGTCCTTGAAGGTCGACGACGTCCAGGAGTCGGCTCACGAGCTGTCCCACGCAGGCTCTCGCTGTCGGCGGTGTCGGCGACTTGATCGAAGCAAACAAGCCTTGGCAAAAGCAATTGTAGGAGGATTCGGAAATCAGCTGTTGGTTCTGACCAGCAAGGTCAGAGGAATTGCTCCTTTGGAGGGGATCAAGGGCCAGTCTGGAGCAACCAGACCAGCGGTGTTTGTCGTAGATTTCGTCGCCAAGATGGCCACTAGCCAGCGGGCCAGCAACCGGTTAGGCGCGTCGAGTGGCAAAATGCAGAAGGGCCCCACGCAGATCGTGGAGATGCTGGAGGGCTCACCTTTGGTGCAGATGCTGCTCGAGGGTTGGGCGTCTCAGAACCCAAAGCACAACTTGGAGGGAGCATCGGTTGTTGCACTTGTCAGCTTGTCGTAGTCGTTCCAAGATGGCTGGCTCCACGTGTCTCGGTGCCTCCACGGGTCTCCTCTTTTCAGGGACTGTGGATCGGGCGGTGAGAGGTCTGGAGGTCCAGGTCTTGTCAGTCTCTGGGCTCGGGCTCCGGCGGGAGGCGGCGGCAAAGCAGACGGTGATTCGCTGGATGGTGCTTGCGTTAGCAAGGTGGTCACTCCCTGACCACAGGGGAGATTTTCTTCAGTCTTCTGTGCAGCAGAATGTCGAAGTTCCCGTCTTCTTCTTAGTTTCAAGTTGATTCCAGGATGTCTGAAGTCTTAGGACACAGCTCCTACCTTTAAGCGGATTCTAGGGGCCGGACTACCTGCTAGGTCCCTCCCTATGGGTGGGACCAGGAAGGGGGGTGGTTACACCCCCAACCCTTTGTCCAGCTCGCCCCAGGCCCGGGACTGGTGTGCCCCAGGACCGGTTTGAACTGGCATATGCACCGAGGCTCCTTGTGAGCCACAGGCATGTCTGGTTTCTTTCAAGCCCTACCTGACCAATACACAAAATCCTGTCTGGGGTGGTGCACGCACCTCCCCTGGCAGGAAACCCTTTGTCCACACCTCCCAAGCTGGAAGGACTCCCAGCAGCAGGAGGGCAGACTTGTGTCTGTGGTGGCAGCATCCATTTTGTGGAGCTGAGGCTATGTCTGATTTTACCCGGGTTTCAGGTACTGTACATGTCGTGTCCCTCTAGAAGGGTGGAATGCTAACCCCGTCGCCAGAATTGGCGAGGGGTTAGTATTCCAATTCGTATGACACCTTACTCGACATGTTTTGATAAAGCCAAACCAAAGATAGCATTTAACCGCGAGGTTCATAATGCACTTAAGAGTATATGGTATGACGATATCTGGAAACAGTAGAAGGAAGTTGTTCCGACCACTGCAGACAGGCTCAGCTCATGCCAGAGCACCATCTCACATGGAACCAAGCACTCTGCCTTCAGGATTGTTAAGGCCTGCCATAGGAGTGACTTATAGGTTACCAGGTGTCCCATTTAAGGTTAGGTATAGGTATACTACACCTAAGTAAGAGGTGATTACACCAACTTACCCCAGCTGAGTGATCAGCCAGTTGTGTCAGATTGTTAGGCCAAGCCTGGGGTGGCATAATACATGCTGCAGCCCCTGGCAGGCCTTGGGTACACCAATGCCCTGGGTACCTAGTGTACACTGGTACAGGGGCTGACAGGGTGATCCACTTCCAATTGGTTATGCACCTAGGGTGCATAGTTTTAATTTAGTAGAGAGAACAGCAGGCTGGGGGTCTGATTGGCAGGCCCACAGCCTCAATATGTCAAAAACCAGTGAAGCAAAAAGCAAAAATTTGGGGTGACCATAGGATAGCAGACCCTACTCTCCTACACAACCCCCCCCCAAACGCTGGGACATTAAACTAGCCTTGACCAGTCTCGTCTTCATGTCCTAAGTGGAAGTACCTGGAGAGACCATCTGCATTCCCATGGTCAGTACCTGGCCGGTGCTCCACTGTAAAGTCCATCCCCTGTAGGGAAATGGACCACCTAAGCAGTTTGGGGTTTTCACCCTTCATCTGATTTAGCCACAAGAGGGGCTTATGGTCGGTCTGAATCTTGAAGTGAGTGCCAAACAAGTATGGCCTCAGCTTCTTCAGGGCCCACACCACAGCAAAGGCCTCCCTCTCAATAGCTGACCAATTCTTCTCTCTGGGGGTCAACCTTCTGCTAATAAAAGCAATGGGTTGGTCTTGACCATCTACATTAAGTTGTGACAGCACAGCTCCCACACCCAACTCAGAAGCATCTGTTTGGACAATAAACTCTTTGGAGTAGTCAGGACTTTTCAGGATAGGTGCAGAGCACATGGCCTCCTTCAGGTCATCAAATGCCTTTTGACAGCTTACTGTCCACTGAACCTTTTTGGGCATCTTCTTGGATGTCAGATCATTAAGAGGAGTCACAATGGACCCATAGTTCTTAACAAACTTCCTGTAATACCCAGTCAAGCCCAAGAAAGCTCGAACTTGAGTCTGGGTGGTTGGAGGGGACCAATCCTTGATGGACTGTATCTTACTCTCCAGTGGTTGAACTTGGCCCCCACCTACAAGGTGGCCCAAATACACAACCTTACTCTGCCCTATCTGGCACTTAGTAGCCTTGATAGTGAGGCCTGCCCTTTGCAGAGCCTCAAGAGCCTTCTTCAGGTGGATCAGGTGATCCTCCCAGGTGGAACTAAAGACAGCAATGTCATCAAGATATGCTGCGCAAAAGTCATCCAACCCAGTAAGGACTTGGTTCACCAGCCTTTGGAAGGTGGCAGGTGCATTCTTCAGACCAAAGGGCATCACCACAAACTGATAATGCCCACCTGGGGTTGAGAATGCTGTTTTGGCCTTAGACTCCTCAGCTAATCTGATTTGCCAATAGCCAGCTGTCAAGTCAAATGTGCTCAAAAACTTTGCAGAAGCTAGTTTGTCTATGAGCTCATCTGCCCTTGGAATAGGGTGTGCATCTGTCCTGGTGACAGCATTGAGTCCTCTGTAGTCCACACAGAACCTCATCTCTCTCTTGCCATCTTTGGTGTGAGGTTTGGGGACCAGAACCACTGGGCTAGCCCAGGGGCTCTCTGAGGGTTCAATGACACCTAATTCCAGCATTTTATGTACCTCAGCCTTTATACAGTCCCTGACGTGGTCAGGTTGTCTGTAAAGTTTGTTCTTTACAGGCAGACTGTCACCAGTGTCCACAACATGGGTACACCAGTCAGTTTGACTAGGTATCAAGGAAAACATATGTGAAAATGATTGTAGAACCTGTCTACATTCAGTCTGCTGATGGGCAGTGAGGTTGCCTCCAAGGGTCACTCCTTCAACTGAGCCATCTTCAGGGTTCTGAGACAACAGGTCTGGGAGAGGGTCACTCTCTTCCTCCTGTCCCTCATCTGTAGCCATGAGCAAGCCCATGTCTGCCCTGTCAACATATGCTTTAAGCCTGTTAACATGGAGTACCCTGTGGGGACTCCTGGGAGTTCCTAGGTCCACCAAGTAGGTGACCTCTCCCTTCTTTTCCAGGATTGTATGGGGTCCAGACCATTTGTCTTGGAGTGCTGCTGGGGCCACTGGCTCCAACACCCATACCTTCTGTCCTGGCTGATACTCAACCAAGACAGCCTTTTGGTCATGCCAAGCTTTCTGTAAGGCCTGGCTTGCCTCAAGGTTTTTAGATGCCTTCTCCATATACTCAGCCATCCTGGAGCGGAGACCAAGTACATAGTCCACTATGTCTAGCTTAGGCTTTTTGAGAGGTAACTCCCATCCTTCCTTCACCAAACACAGTGGGCCTCTCACAGGGTGCCCAAACAACAATTCAAAGGGGCTGTAGCCAACTCCTTTTTGTGGGACCTCTCTGTAAGCAAACAGAAGGCAGGGTAGAAGGATATCCCATCTTCGCCTGAGCTTTTCAGGTAATCCTTTGATCATACCCTTTAGGGTCTTGTTGAATCTCTCAACAAGCCCATTGCATTGTGGGTGATAAGGGGTGGTGAACTTGTAGTTGACACCACATTCCTTCCACATAGCTGTCAAGTATCCTGACATAAAGTTGGTACCTCTGTCAGATACTACCTCCTTAGGAAACCCCACTCTGGAGAATACTCCCAGCAGGGCCCTGGCCACAACAGGAGCTGTAGTGGTCCTAAGGGGAATTGCCTCTGGATACCTGGTGGCATGATCCACTACCACCAGTATAAATCTGTGCCCAGATGCAGTGGGAGGATCCATGGGACCCACTATGTCTATTCCCACTCTTTCAAAGGGGACCCCCACCACAGGTAGTGGTATTAGGGGGGCCTTTGTTGTGCCACCTGATTTGCCACTGGCTTGGCAGGTAACACAGGAGCGACAAAACTCCTTTGTATCTTCATTCATATGAGGCCAGTGAAAGTGAGGGACAAGCCTGTCCCAAGTCTTGTTCTGGCCTAAGTGTCCTGCTAAAGGAATGTCATGGGCCAAGGTAAGAAGGAAGCCCCTAAATTGCAGAGGTATGACCAACCTCCTGGTTGCACCAGGCTTGGGGTCTCTAGCCTCTGAATAAAGGAGCCCTTCATCCCAATACACTTTATGGGTACCTTGAGCATTCCCAGCAGCCTCAGCAGCAGCCAGCTGTCTGAGGGGTTCAAGAGAGGGACAGGATAACTGAGCCTGCCTCAAGTCAGCCCTTGAAGGTCCCCCTGTCCCCAGAAACTCAACCTGATCAGGTTCAAGCTCTTCAGGGACAGTTCCTTCAGGGTCCTCTAGATCAGCTTCCTGGGAAGGCTGATCATCACTCTGAGGCAGGGGGGAAGGCACAGCCTTGACCCTCCTGTTCTTCTTCTTGGTAGGTGCTTGGTCCATTGTTCCAGGATCCAAGACCTGAGGTTCAGTGAGGCACTTTTTGGCCTGTGACCTGGTCACAGCAAGGACATGTGATGATATACCTAACATCTCTGCATGAGTCCTGTACTCCACTTCTGACCATAGAGAACTCTCTAGGTCATTGCCCAACAAACATTCTACTGGGAGGTCTGCACTAACCACAACCCTTTTGAGGCCAGTTACCCCTCCCCATGAGAAGTTAACAACTGCCACCCTATGTGAAGTAGTGGCATTGCTGGCATTGGTCACCAGGTAGTTCTCACCTGGTATGTACTGTCCAGGGTCCACAAAGCCTGGTGTCACCATAGTGACACTGGCACATGTGTCCCTGTAGGCTTGAGCCACTTTGTCATTAATTAAAGGAGTCTGTCTGTACTTGCCCAGGTTACTGGGGCTCACAGTCAGGGACAAATCAATGTCCCCATCACAGATCAAGACGGCCTGTGTAAGGGTTCTGTCTAAGTCAGAATCTCCTTCAGTTCCCATAGTGATTCCCACTACACCCTTTGTCTGGGGACCAACACTGCTAACAGTAGTACTGGGAGCAGGTGCCTTAGGGGCAACAGTGTTGGGGGCTCCACCCTTTTTGCAATCACTAGTCCAGTGAGTTGTATTTTTACAATGATTGCACCAGGGTTTCTTCTGACCTTCTTTCTTCTTCTTGGACTGTTGGGACCCACCCTCCTTAGCAGTAGTTTGGGGCCCTGTTGAAGACTTCTGGTCTTTAGGTTTCTGATCTCCACCCTTTTGGTCTGTTTTCTTCTGATCACCCCCTTGGCCCTGGTTCTGGTTCTTTTGCTTAACCCTGGTTCTGACCCATTTGTCTGCCTTCTTTCCCAATTCTTGGGGAGAGGTCAGATCAGAGTCAACCAAGTGTTGATGCAGTTGCTGGTTTTGACAGTTATTTAAAATCTGTTCTCTCATCATCAAATTATACAATCCTGTAAAATCAGATACCTTACTTCCCAGCAACCAACCCTCCAAAGCCTTAGTGGCACATTCAATGTATTCAGACCAGTCCTGAGTCTGTGTCTTTTGGGTGTCTCTGAACATTAACCTGTACTGTTCAGTGGTTAAGCCTAACCCATCTACCAGAACACTCTTCAGGACTCTGTAGTTTCTGACATCCTCTTCTCTAACAGTGAGGAGTCTGTCTCTGCCTCTTCCTTCAAAGGAGAGCCAGAGGATTGCTGCCCACTGGTCTTCAGGAACCTGCTGTACTTTGCAGGCTCTCTCAAGAGCAGTTATCCATTTGTGGATGTCATCCCCACTTTTGTAGGGGGGCACAACCTTAGACAGGTTCCTATTGTCAAAGACCCTATCTTTGTCCTTAGGGACAATGCTGCCACCAGTGGGTATAGACCCACTCTCTCTAGGTTGCCTAGCCTTGTTCAGTTTTTCTTCCATCAGGGCTACTTCTAGCTCCTGCTTCCTGATCCTCAGCTGGGCTTCCTGCATTCTGGCCTCATGTTCCCTCCTCTGAGGGGTGGTCATCCTTTTCCTGGAGTGACCTTGAGAGCCCCTAGAGCCATGAGAAGCATTGGAGTCACCTGAGCGATTCCTTTGCCTCCCAAGCCCTGTGTTAAGTCCACTGGGGAGATCCAATGGGGGGAACCCATTGTCAGTCCCCAATAGCCTTAGTTTAGCTGGGCCAAGTATAATACTTGGCACTGGGCTAGTTCTCCCTTCATCATCACTACTTTCTGTATCCTCACCACTTTCCTCCCCTGTAGTATGGTTCTCATCTAAGGGATGGCTATTGGAACTGGGTACCTCTGTAGTATCTTCAGAAGGGGGGCCTCCTGTTCCTGACCCTAAGGGGGCTAACTGGGAAGCTTTCTTGAGTGCTCTCTGATTCTCATCATTCTGTAAGAGCTCTCTGAGCTCAGCAGAGTTTGGGTTCTTGGGCTGTTTAAGGCCTCTAAGAGTTGCCAAATGCCTGAGCTCATTCTGATTAAGGGTAGCAAAGCTGGATGGTGCCCTCTGGGGGTCACTCTCAACAGAGATGGGTACAGTGGACCCCTCTGCCCCGGCCATTGCTCTTAAGTGTGGGTGGATGTGTTGCAATCTACCTACACTTGGGTTTACCTACTAAACCTATCTAGTAGTTGTAGTCAGGGTGTGCTACTCCCTTTGCTCTACAACAACTAAGTTCAGTAGAACTTATGTATATCTAATCTTGTTTTATATGTACCTACAGGTACCTATGTGATCTTTCAATTGGTAACCAAGAGATTACAATGGTAAAACACAGCAAGCTCAAATCCCATCGCTGCCACCAATGTGAGAAGTTGGCCTGGTATATGATGCTCACTAGTTAAAGTGATCACCTTGTACCATGCCAAGCAACCCTTATGGTGTGGTTGTAAGTCAACCTTTTCGGACTAGCTGCCTGTAGGAAGGTGGATATCTGACTATGGTTACCCCCAAATTTTTGCCTAGTGTCTAGCTGGTTTTTCGACTTAGTTGGCCTGAGATCCTGCCATTCAGGCTCTCAGGCTATCTGCTCTCTCTGTAAAATGGACTCCATGTACCCTAGGTACATACCCAATTGGTTGGATCACCCTGTCAGCCCCTGTACCAGTGTACACTAGGTACCCAGGGCATTGGTATATCCAAGGCCTGCCAGGGGCTGAAGCATGTATTATGCCACCCCAGGCTTGGCCTAACAATCTGACACAACTGGCTGATCACTCAGCTGGGGTAAGTTGGTGTAATCACCTCTTACTTAGGTGTAGTATACCTATACCTAAACTTAAATGGGACACCTGGTAACCTATAAGTCACTCCTATGGCAGGCCTTAACAATCCTGAAGGCAGAGTGCTTGGTTCCATGTGAGATGGTGCTCTGGCATGAGCTGAGCCTGTCTGCAGTGGTCGGAACAACTTCCTTCTACTGTTTCCAGATATCGTCATACCATATACTCTTAAGTGCATTATGAACCTCGCGGTTAAATGCTATCTTTGGTTTGGCTTTATCAAAACATGTCGAGTAAGGTGTCATACGAATTGGAATACTAACCCCTCGCCAATTCTGGCGACGGGGTTAGCATTCCACCCTTCTAGAGGGACACGACATGTACAGTGCCTGAAACCCGGGTAAAATCAGACATAGCCTCAGCTCCACAAAATGGATGCTGCCACCACAGACACAAGTCTGCCCTCCTGCTGCTGGGAGTCCTTCCAGCTTGGGAGGTGTGGACAAAGGGTTTCCTGCCAGGGGAGGTGCGTGCACCACCCCAGACAGGATTTTGTGTATTGGTCAGGTAGGGCTTGAAAGAAACCAGACATGCCTGTGGCTCACAAGGAGCCTCGGTGCATATGCCAGTTCAAACCGGTCCTGGGGCACACCAGTCCCGGGCCTGGGGCGAGCTGGACAAAGGATTGGGGGTGTAACCACCCCCCTTCCTGGTCCCACCCATAGGGAGGGACCTAGCAGGTAGTCCGGCCCCTAGAATCCGAATAAAGGTAGGAGCTGTGTCCTAAGACTTCAGACATCCTGGAATCAACTTGAAACTAAGAAGAAGACGGGAACTTCGACATTCTGCTGCACAGAAGACTGAAGAAAATCTCCCCTGTGGTCAGGGAGTGACCACCTTGCTAACGCAAGCACCATCCAGCGAATCACCGTCTGCTTTGCCGCCGCCTCCCGCCGGAGCCCGAGCCCAGAGACTGACAAGACCTGGACCTCCAGACTTCTCACCGCCCGATCCACAGTCCCTGCAAAGAAGAGACCCGTGGAGGCACCGAGACCCGTGGAGCCAGCCATCTTGGAACGACTACGACAAGCTGACAAGTGCAACAACCGAGGCTCCCTCCAAGTTGTGCTTTGGGTCCTGAGAAGCCCAACCCTCGAGCAGCATCTGCACCAAAGGTGAGCCCTCCAGCATCTCCACGATCTGCGTGGGGCCCTTCTGCATTTTGCCACTCGACGCGCCTAACCGGTTGCTGGCCCGCTGGCTAGTGGCCATCTTGGCGACGAAATCTACGACAAACACCGCTGGTCTGGTTGCTCCAGACTGGCCCTTGCTCCCCTCCAAAGGAGCAATCCCTCTGACCTTGCTGGTCAGAACCAACAGCTGATTTCCGAATCCTCCTGCAATTGCTTTTGCCAAGGCTTGTTTGCTTCGATCAAGTCGCCGACACCGCCGACAGCGAGAGCCTGCGTGGGACAGCTCGTGAGCCGACTCCTGGACGTCGTCGACCTTCAGGGACCACGTGGCTGCGGAGACAAGCTACCCCTCATCACCTGTTTGCACCCGACATCGCCTGGTACCCACCTGGTGCCACGCTGGTCACTGGCTAGTGACTGTGAACACTGTCCCCTCTGCTTACAGGTCTTCAACATCTCCGATCCACTCTTGGATCCACTGCATCTCTTCCCGACCGACCGCCTGCAGCATCTTTGTCCCAGGCTCAACGGAACAGATAGAAGAAACCCGACGCACTTTGAGGCCTATGCACCCGCTTCCTGTGGGTGAGGTAAAGCTGGTACTCCGGTGCCCATGTGTAGTAATACATCTCTAGTGCCTGTGTTCCAAATCTTAAGTTCCTAGGTCATCCGGAAGATTCCTTTTGCAGTAACTTTGTACTTTTTACGCACCCATTGAAACCTATGGGAGCCCGCGTGTGACTATTTGCTCTGCACACGCCACCCGTGGACCTCCTGGTCACTAACTGACGTTAGCTCCTTGTAGGCCCAGCGATTCTAGAGGCCCTAGGCCTTTTCCCTTTTCTGTTCGTGGTACTTATACCACTATTTTAGTATATGGTTCGAGTGGCCACCAGGGCCTATCCATATAAAGTGCAACTTCTGTGTATTCTGTGATAATCTTGTTTGACGATTTGTGCTCCTGTGCTCCTAAAGAGACTAGGGGTTACTTTGAGAAATAAATACATATATATTTTGAATATATATCTGTGTGGTGTCCTTTCATTGGTATAAAAGGGGGTTATATTTGGTAAAACAGCTGGCTTAACACGCATCACGAGTTTAGCCTCAAAGACTGCTTAGCCTACGCTACCACTAGGGCAGCTAGTCCAAAAAGGTTGACTTACAACCACACCATAAGGGTTGCTTGGCATGGTACAAGGTGGTCACTAGAACTAGTGAACAGCATATACCAGGCCAACTTCTCACATTGGTGAGCAGCGGTTGGATTTGAGCTTGCTGTGTTTTACCATTGTAATCTCTTGGTTACCAATTGAAAGATCACATAGGTACCTGTAGGTACATATAAAACAAGATTAGATATACATAAGTTCTACTGAACTTAGTTGTTGTAGAGCAAAGGGAGTAGCACACCCTGACTACAACTACTAGATAGGTTTAGTAGGTAAACACAAGTGTAGGTAGATTGCAACACATCCACCCACACTTAAGAGCAATGGCCGGGGCAGAGGGGTCCACTGTACCCATCTCTGTTGAGAGTGACCCCCAGAGGGCAACATCCAGCTTTGCTACCCTTAATCAGAATGAGCTCAGGCATTTGGCAACTCTTAGAGGCCTTAAACAGCCCAAGAACCCTACCTCTGCTGAGCTCAGAGAACTCTTACAAAATGATGAGAATCAGAGAGAACTCAGGAAAGCTTCCCAGTTAGCCCCCTTAGGGTCAGGAACAGGAGGCCCCCCTTCTGAAGATGCCACAGAGGTACCCCCTTTCAATAGTCACCCCTTAGATGGGATGCCTACCACAGAGGAAGAAAGTGATGGGGATACAGATGTGAGTGGGGATGAAGGGAGAACTAGCCCAGTGCCAAGTGTTATACTTGGCCCAGCTAAACTAAGGCTATTGGGGACTGACAGTGGGTTCACCCCATTGGATCTCCCCAGTGGACTTAACACAGGGCTTGGAAGGCAAAGGAATCGCTCAGGTGACTCCAATGCTTCCCATGGCTCTAGAGGCTCTCAAGGTCACTCCAGAAGGAGACTGACCACCCCTCAGAGGAGGGAACATGAGGCCAGAATGCAGGAAGCCCAGCTGAGGATCAGGAAGCAGGAGCTAGAAGTAGCCCTGATGGAAGAAAAACTGAGCAAGGCTAGGCAGCATAGAGAGAGTGGGTCTATACCCACTGGTGGCAGCAATGTCCCTAGGGACAAAGATAGGGTCTTTGACAATAGGAACCTGTCCAAGATTGTGCCCCCCTACAAAAGTGGGGATGACATCCACAAATGGATGACTGCTCTTGAGAGAGCCTGCAAAGTGCAGCAGGTTCCTGAAGACCAGTGGGCAGCAATCGTATGGCTCTCCTTTGAGGGGAGAGGCAGAGATAGACTCCTCACTGTTAGAGAAGAGGATGTCAGAAATTACAGAGTCCTGAAGAGTGTCCTAGTTGATGGGTTAGGCTTAACCACTGAACAGTACAGGTTAATGTTCAGAGACACCCAGAAGACACAGACTCAGGACTGGTCTGAATATGTGGAATGTGCCACTAAGGCTTTGGAGGGTTGGTTGCTGGGAAGTAAGGTGTCGGATTATACAGGATTGTACAATTTGATGATGAGAGAGCAGATTTTAAGTAATTGTCAAAACCAGCTTCTCCATCAACACCTGGTAGACTCAGATTTGACCTCTCCCCAAGAATTGGGAAAGAGGGCAGATAAATGGGTCAGGACCAGGATCAGGCCTAAAAACCAGGGTGGTGACCAAAAGAAAGATACCACCAAGCCTCAAGAGAAGGGTGGGGATAAAGAAAAAGAGAAACCTTCCTCAGGGCCCCAAAACTCCACACAGGGTGGTGGGTCCCAAGCTCCCTCCTCTACCACAGCTAAAAAGCCCTACTGCCATGAGTGTAAAACTCCTGGGCATTGGAAAACTGACAGCGGTTGCCCAAGGGCTAAAAACAAAACTGTTCCTCCAATTACTCCTGTCACACCACCTATTACTGTCAGCAGTAATCCCCCAGGTGGTGGGAGTGCCCCCAGAAATCTGGGTGGGTTTACTTGGGGAACACAGGGGGACCCTGGCTTAGCCAATTCCCCTACAGCAACCACTCTTGTCTGTGATGGTGGCATGGGGTTTGCCAACTTCACTGCCTGTCCCAACACTTTGGGTAGGTACAGACAGGAGCCCTACATCAATGGTACAAAAGCTGAGGCCTACAGAGACACTGGGGCTAGCATCACAATGGTGGCCCATTGGCTAGTTCCCTCTGAGCAGCTTTTGCCCGGTTTCTCCTACCAGGTGACTAACATTGATGGCAAACAGAACAGTCATCCCATGGCAGAGGTATGTCTCAGCTGGGGAGGGGTCACTGGCCCTAAAAGGGTAGCAGTGTCCCCAACCTTGCCTGTAGACTGCTTACTGGGGAATGACTTAGAACTCTCAGCTTGGGCTGGAGTTGAACAAGACACCCATTCTAAAATGGTAGGCCTTTCACAAAAGGGTAGGGGGGTTGTGCCATTCACAACCCCTGTCCAAATAGATTTCCTCCCTGAAAAGGTTGGAAGGGCAGTGGTAGCCACAGCCCAGGCACAGACAGACTTCCCTGTAGGGACTGGCAGAGCTGTGACAGTCACAGCTCAAACACAAACTGAGTGCCCCCCTGAAAAGGTTGGCAAGGCTGTAATGGTCTCAGCCTATACTCAGACTGACATAGGTGTAGTGAAGCCTGAAACAATGGATCACTCCACACAAACTGAGAGTAGTGGGGAGGAAGAAAAGTCTCCCTCTCCCCAGACATTAGGAAAAGGTCAGCCTCCTCAGGGATCTGACCTCACCCCTTGTGAAGGAACTGCCCCAGAGGTAGCCAGGCCTGGCCTGGCAGAGCCTCTGATGTCAGTGGCCCCTTCCAAGGTGGGATCCAGTCTGGTGCAGGTAGCCTGCCTCTCTCTACCCTGCCTCAGTCAGCCCAGGGCTGCAGAGGTCAGGGAGGCCAGTGGACCCCCAGAGGGCCCCTGTCCACAAGAACCCCCCCATCAAAAGAATGAGGATTGCCTGGCTAGTAGCCCTAGTCAGGTGATGGGTAAAAACATTCCTGAGGGATCTCCTTTACAGGTAGTTAGGGACCTCCCCCAGGGGGATTCTGTTGGGCACAGGCAAACATGGGACCTTAGGGCCCCAAACCTGACCTGTCCCTCCAGTAAGCCCACAAAAGGGACCCAGCCTCCAGCTTTAGGTAGCCAGAGGCTGACCCTGAGAGCACAGTGCAACTCAGTTAAAGAAAGAAAGGCATCCATGGTGGAGGATGATTGGAGGAGGCTGAGGCCTCACTTTGAGGACACTCACTTCAGTACTCCATCTCAACACCAGCCTTTTACTTTGCCAAGACACACCACAGGTAGAGATTCCCTATGGTGGAGACCCTCTGATACCCTTAGTGTGAGGGATTGCTTAGTGGACCATGAGACAGGGGGTAACCATGCCAGT
The DNA here is from genome assembly GCF_964204655.1 of Triturus cristatus. Lineage (NCBI taxonomy): Eukaryota > Metazoa > Chordata > Amphibia > Caudata > Salamandridae > Triturus > Triturus cristatus. The sequence continues at coordinate 423,368 of NW_028187874.1, read as the reverse complement.
GCTGGTTCCTCCTTATATGGCCACTTGGGCAATATAGGCTTACCTGGTCAAGGTCAGCCTTATCTCCCTTCGTTTGGGGGGGGGTTGTGTAGGAAGGTGGATATCTGACTATGGTTACCCCCAAATTTTTGCCTAGTGTCTAGCTGGTTTTTCGACTTAGTTGGCCTGAGATCCTGCCATTCAGGCTCTCAGGCTATCTGCTCTCTCTGTAAAATGGACTCCATGTACCCTAGGTACATACCCAATTGGTTGGATCACCCTGTCAGCCCCTGTACCAGTGTACACTAGGTACCCAGGGCATTGGTATATCCAAGGCCTGCCAGGGGCTGAAGCATGTATTATGCCACCCCAGGCTTGGCCTAACAATCTGACACAACTGGCTGATCACTCAGCTGGGGTAAGTTGGTGTAATCACCTCTTACTTAGGTGTAGTATACCTATACCTAAACTTAAATGGGACACCTGGTAACCTATAAGTCACTCCTATGGCAGGCCTTAACAATCCTGAAGGCAGAGTGCTTGGTTCCATGTGAGATGGTGCTCTGGCATGAGCTGAGCCTGTCTGCAGTGGTCGGAACAACTTCCTTCTACTGTTTCCAGATATCGTCATACCATATACTCTTAAGTGCATTATGAACCTCGCGGTTAAATGCTATCTTTGGTTTGGCTTTATCAAAACATGTCGAGTAAGGTGTCATACGAATTGGAATACTAACCCCTCGCCAATTCTGGCGACGGGGTTAGCATTCCACCCTTCTAGAGGGACACGACATGTACAGTGCCTGAAACCCGGGTAAAATCAGACATAGCCTCAGCTCCACAAAATGGATGCTGCCACCACAGACACAAGTCTGCCCTCCTGCTGCTGGGAGTCCTTCCAGCTTGGGAGGTGTGGACAAAGGGTTTCCTGCCAGGGGAGGTGCGTGCACCACCCCAGACAGGATTTTGTGTATTGGTCAGGTAGGGCTTGAAAGAAACCAGACATGCCTGTGGCTCACAAGGAGCCTCGGTGCATATGCCAGTTCAAACCGGTCCTGGGGCACACCAGTCCCGGGCCTGGGGCGAGCTGGACAAAGGATTGGGGGTGTAACCACCCCCCTTCCTGGTCCCACCCATAGGGAGGGACCTAGCAGGTAGTCCGGCCCCTAGAATCCGAATAAAGGTAGGAGCTGTGTCCTAAGACTTCAGACATCCTGGAATCAACTTGAAACTAAGAAGAAGACGGGAACTTCGACATTCTGCTGCACAGAAGACTGAAGAAAATCTCCCCTGTGGTCAGGGAGTGACCACCTTGCTAACGCAAGCACCATCCAGCGAATCACCGTCTGCTTTGCCGCCGCCTCCCGCCGGAGCCCGAGCCCAGAGACTGACAAGACCTGGACCTCCAGACCTCTCACCGCCCGATCCACAGTCCCTGCAAAGAAGAGACCCGTGGAGGCACCGAGACCCGTGGAGCCAGCCATCTTGGAACGACTACGACAAGCTGACAAGTGCAACAACCGAGGCTCCCTCCAAGTTGTGCTTTGGGTCCTGAGAAGCCCAACCCTCGAGCAGCATCTGCACCAAAGGTGAGCCCTCCAGCATCTCCACGATCTGCGTGGGGCCCTTCTGCATTTTGCCACTCGACGCGCCTAACCGGTTGCTGGCCCGCTGGCTAGTGGCCATCTTGGCGACGAAATCTACGACAAACACCGCTGGTCTGGTTGCTCCAGACTGGCCCTTGCTCCCCTCCAAAGGAGCAATCCCTCTGACCTTGCTGGTCAGAACCAACAGCTGATTTCCGAATCCTCCTGCAATTGCTTTTGCCAAGGCTTGTTTGCTTCGATCAAGTCGCCGACACCGCCGACAGCGAGAGCCTGCGTGGGACAGCTCGTGAGCCGACTCCTGGACGTCGTCGACCTTCAGGGACCACGTGGCTGCGGAGACAAGCTACCCCTCATCACCTGTTTGCACCCGACATCGCCTGGTACCCACCTGGTGCCACGCTGGTCACTGGCTAGTGACTGTGAACACTGTCCCCTCTGCTTACAGGTCTTCAACATCTCCGATCCACTCTTGGATCCACTGCATCTCTTCCCGACCGACCGCCTGCAGCATCTTTGTCCCAGGCTCAACGGAACAGATAGAAGAAACCCGACGCACTTTGAGGCCTATGCACCCGCTTCCTGTGGGTGAGGTAAAGCTGGTACTCCGGTGCCCATGTGTAGTAATACATCTCTAGTGCCTGTGTTCCAAATCTTAAGTTCCTAGGTCATCCGGAAGATTCCTTTTGCAGTAACTTTGTACTTTTTACGCACCCATTGAAACCTATGGGAGCCCGCGTGTGACTATTTGCTCTGCACACGCCACCCGTGGACCTCCTGGTCACTAACTGACGTTAGCTCCTTGTAGGCCCAGCGATTCTAGAGGCCCTAGGCCTTTTCCCTTTTCTGTTCGTGGTACTTATACCACTATTTTAGTATATGGTTCGAGTGGCCACCAGGGCCTATCCATATAAAGTGCAACTTCTGTGTATTCTGTGATAATCTTGTTTGACGATTTGTGCTCCTGTGCTCCTAAAGAGACTAGGGGTTACTTTGAGAAATAAATACATATATATTTTGAATATATATCTGTGTGGTGTCCTTTCATTGGTATAAAAGGGGGTTATATTTGGTAAAACAGCTGGCTTAACACGCATCACGAGTTTAGCCTCAAAGACTGCTTAGCCTACGCTACCACTAGGGCAGCTAGTCCAAAAAGGTTGACTTACAACCACACCATAAGGGTTGCTTGGCATGGTACAAGGTGGTCACTAGAACTAGTGAACAGCATATACCAGGCCAACTTCTCACACTGCCCTAGTGGTAGCGTAGGCTAAGCAGTCTTTGAGGCTAAACTCGTGAAGCGTGTTAAGCCAGCTGTTTTACCAAATGCAACCCCCTTTTATACCAATGAAAGGACACCACACAGATATATATTCAAAATATATATGTATTTATTTCTCAAAGTAACCCCTAGTCTCTTTATGAGCACAGGAGCACAAATCGTCAAACAAGATTATCACAGAATACACAGAAGTTGCACGTTATATGGATAGGCCCTGGTGGCCACTCAAACCATATACTAAAATAGTGGTATAAGTACCACGAACAGAAAAGGAAAAAGGCCTAGGGCCTCTAGAATCGCTGGGCCTACAAGGAGCTAACGTCAGTTAGTGACCAGGAGGTCCACGGGTGGCGTGTGCAGAGCAAATAGTCACACGCGTGCTCCCATAGGTTTCAATGGGTGCGTAAAAAGTACAAAGTTACTGCAAAGGAGATCTTCCGGGTTGACTAGGAACTTAAGATTTGGAACACAGGCACTAGAGATGTATTACTACACATGGGCACCGGAGTACCAGCTTTACCTCACCCACAGGAAGCGGGTGCATAGGCCTCAAAGTGCGTCGGGTTTCTTCTATCTGTTCCGTGGAGCTTGAAGACAAAGATGCTGCAGGCGGTCGGTCCAGGAGAGATGCAGTGGATCCAAGAGTGGATCGGAGATGTTGAAGACCTGTAAGCAGAGGGGACAGTGTTCACAGTCACTAGCCAGTGACCAGCGTGGCACCAGGTGGGTACCAGGCGATGTCGGGTGCATACAGGTGATGAGGGGTAGCTTGTCTCCGCAGCCACGTGGTCCCTGAAGGTCGACGACGTCCAGGAGTCGGCTCACGAGCTGTCCCACGCAGGCTCTCGCTGTCGGCGGTGTCGGCGACTTGATCGAAGCAAACAAGCCTTGGCAAAAGCAATTGTAGGAGGATTCGGAAATCAGCTGTTGGTTCTGACCAGCAAGGTCAGAGGAATTGCTCCTTTGGAGGGGATCAAGGGCCAGTCTGGAGCAACCAGACCAGCGGTGTTTGTCGTAGATTTCGTCGCCAAGATGGCCACTAGCCAGCGGGCCAGCAACCGGTTAGGCGCGTCGAGTGGCAAAATGCAGAAGGGCCCCACGCAGATCGTGGAGATGCTGGAGGGCTCACCTTTGGTGCAGATGCTGCTCGAGGGTTGGGCTTCTCAGGACCCAAAGCACAACTTGGAGGGAGCCTCGGTTGTTGCACTTGTCAGCTTGTCGTAGTCGTTCCAAGATGGCTGGCTCCACGTGTCTCGGTGCCTCCACGGGTCTCCTCTTTTCAGGGACTGTGGATCGGGCGGTGAGAGGTCTGGAGGTCCAGGTCTTGTCAGTCTCTGGGCTCGGGCTCCGGCGGGAGGCGGCGGCAAAGCAGACGGTGATTCGCTGGATGGTGCTTGCGTTAGCAAGGTGGTCACTCCCTGACCACAGGGGAGATTTTCTTCAGTCTTCTGTGCAGCAGAATGTCGAAGTTCCCGTCTTCTTCTTAGTTTCAAGTTGATTCCAGGATGTCTGAAGTCTTAGGACACAGCTCCTACCTTTAAGCGGATTCTAGGGGCCGGACTACCTGCTAGGTCCCTCCCTATGGGTGGGACCAGGAAGGGGGGTGGTTACACCCCCAACCCTTTGTCCAGCTCGCCCCAGGCCCGGGACTGGTGTGCCCCAGGACCGGTTTGAACTGGCATATGCACCGAGGCTCCTTGTGAGCCACAGGCATGTCTGGTTTCTTTCAAGCCCTACCTGACCAATACACAAAATCCTGTCTGGGGTGGTGCACGCACCTCCCCTGGCAGGAAACCCTTTGTCCACACCTCCCAAGCTGGAAGGACTCCCAGCAGCAGGAGGGCAGACTTGTGTCTGTGGTGGCAGCATCCATTTTGTGGAGCTGAGGCTATGTCTGATTTTACCCGGGTTTCAGGTACTGTACATGTCGTGTCCCTCTAGAAGGGTGGAATGCTAACCCCGTCGCCAGAATTGGCGAGGGGTTAGTATTCCAATTCGTATGACACCTTACTCGACATGTTTTGATAAAGCCAAACCAAAGATAGCATTTAACCGCGAGGTTCATAATGCACTTAAGAGTATATGGTATGACGATATCTGGAAACAGTAGAAGGAAGTTGTTCCGACCACTGCAGACAGGCTCAGCTCATGCCAGAGCACCATCTCACATGGAACCAAGCACTCTGCCTTCAGGATTGTTAAGGCCTGCCATAGGAGTGACTTATAGGTTACCAGGTGTCCCATTTAAGGTTAGGTATAGGTATACTACACCTAAGTAAGAGGTGATTACACCAACTTACCCCAGCTGAGTGATCAGCCAGTTGTGTCAGATTGTTAGGCCAAGCCTGGGGTGGCATAATACATGCTGCAGCCCCTGGCAGGCCTTGGGTACACCAATGCCCTGGGTACCTAGTGTACACTGGTACAGGGGCTGACAGGGTGATCCACTTCCAATTGGTTATGCACCTAGGGTGCATAGTTTTAATTTAGTAGAGAGAACAGCAGGCTGGGGGTCTTATTGGCAGGCCCACAGCCTCAATATGTCAAAAACCAGTGAAGCAAAAAGCAAAAATTTGGGGTGACCATAGGATAGCAGACCCTACTCTCCTACAACCACACACACACAACCACACACAACCACACACAACCACACACACACACACACACACACATACACAACCACACACAACCACACACAACCACACACACACACACACACAACCACACACAACCACACACACACAGAACCACACACAACCACACACACCACCCACACACCACACACACAACCACACACACACAACCACACACACAAACACAACCACACACACACACACACACACACAAACACAACCACACACACACAACCACACACACAACCACACACACAACCACACACACACAACCACACACAACCACACACACACACAACCACACACAACCACACACACCACCCACACACAACCACACACACCACCCACACACAACCACACACACCACCCACACACAACCACACACACCACCCACACACACACACACAACCACACACACACACACAACCACACACACACACAACCACACACACAACCACACACACAACCACACACAACCACACACACACACAACCACACACAACCACACACACACCACCCACACACAACCACACACACCACCCACACACAACCACACACACACACAACCACACACAACCACACACACACCACCCACACACAACCACACACACCACCCACACACAACCACACACACCACCCACACATAACCACACACACACAACCACACACACACACAACCACACACACACAACCACACAACCACACACACAACCACACACAACCACACACACAACCACACACAACCACACACACACCACCCACACACAACCACACACACCACCCACACACACCACCCACACACACACACACAACCACACACACACACACAACCACACACACAAACACAACCACACAACAACACACACAACCACACACACACACACAACCACACACACAAACACAACCACACACACACACAACCACACACACAAACACAACCACACACACACAACCACACACACAAACACAACCACACACACAAACACAACCACACACACACACACACAACCACACACACACACACAACCACACACACAAACACAACCACACACACACAACCACACACACAAACACAACCACACACACAAACACAACCACACACACACACACACAACCACACACACACACAACCACACACACACACAACCACACACACACACAACCACACACACAACCACACACACAACCACACACACACACACACACACACACACACACACACACAACCACACACACAACCACACACAACCACACACACACACAACCACACACAACCACACACACACACACAGAACCACACACAACCACACCACACACACAACCACACACAACCACACACACACACAACCACACACACACACACACACACAAACACACACACACACAACCACATACACAACCACACACACAACCACACACACACAACCACACACACAACCACACACAACCACACACACACACACACACACACACACAACCACACACAACCACACACAACCACACACACACACACACAACCACACACACACAGAACCACACACAACCACCCACACCACCCACACACCACACACACAACCACACACACACAACTACACACACAAACACAACCACACACACACACACACACACACAAACACAACCACACACACACACAACCACACACACAACCACACACACACACAACCACACACACAACCACACACAACCACACACAACCACACACACACACACAGAACCACACACAACCACACACACCACCCACACACCACACACACAACCACACACACACACAACCACACACACAACCACACACACACACAACCACACACACAAACACAATCAAACACAAACACACAACCACACACACAAACACAACCACACACACAAACACAACCACACACACATACACAACCACACACACAAACACAACCACACACACAACCACACACAACCACACACAACCACACACACAAACACAACCACACACACGCACAACCACACACACAACCACACACACAACCACACACAACCACACACACACACAACCACACACACAACCACACACACAACCACACACACACAACCACACAACCACACACAACCACACACAACCACACAACCACACACAACCACACACACACACACAACCACACACACACACACAACCACACACAAACACAACCACACACACACACAACCACACACACACACACACAACCACACACAACCACACACAACCACACACAACCACACACACACAACCACACACACAACCACACACACAACCACACACAACCACACACAACCACACACACAACCACACACACAACCACACACAACCACACACAACCACACACACAAACACAACCACACACACACACAACCACACACACAACCACACACACAACCACACACAACCACACACACACACAACCACACACACACACAACCACACACACACACAACCACACACACACACAACCACACACACACACACACACAACCACACACACACACAACCACACACACAACCACACACACACACAACCACACACACACACAACCACACACAACCACACACACACAACCACACACACACAACCACACACACACAACCACACACACACAACCACACACACACAACCACACACACACAACCACACACAACCACACACAACCACACACACAACCACACACACACACAACCACACACACACACAACCACACACACACACAACCACACACACAAACAAACAACCACACACACACACACACAACCACACACACAACCAACCACACACACACACACACAACCACACACACACACACACAACCACACACACACAACCACACACACACACACACACAACCACACACACACACAACCACACACACACAACCACACACACAACCACACACACACACAACCACACACACACACAACCACACACACAACCACACACACACACAACCACACACACAACCACACACACACAACCACAACCACACAACCACACAACCACACACACAACCACACACAAACACACACACACACAGAACCACACACAACCACACACACACCACCCACACACACACACACACAACCACACACACCACCCACACACACACAACCACCCACACAAACACAACCACACACACACACACAACCACACACAACCACACACACAAACACAACCACACACACACACAACCACACACACAAACACAACCACACACACAAACACAACCACACACACACAACCACACACACACACACAACCACACACACACACAACCACACACACACACAACCACACACACACACAACCACACACACACACACAACCACACACACACAACCACACACACACACAACCACACACACACACACACAACCACACACACACAACCACACACACACAACCACCCACACAAACACAACCACACACACACACACAACCACACACACACACACAACCACACACACAAACACAACCACACACACAAACACAACCACACACACACACAACCACACACAACCACACACACCACCCACACACAACCACACACACCACCCACACACAACCACACACACCACCCACACACAACCACACACACCACCCACACACACACACACAACCACACACACACACAACCACACACACACAACCACACACACACACAACCACACACACAACCACACACAACCACACACACACACAACCACACACAACCACACACACACCACCCACACACAACCACACACACCACCCACACACAACACACACACACACAACCACACACAACCACACACACACCACCCACACACAACCACACACACAAACACAACCACACACACAAACACAACCACACACACACACAACAACACACACAACCACACACACACACACAACCACACACACAAACACAACCACACACACACACACAACCACACACACAAACACAACCACACACACACAACCACACACACAAACACAACCACACACACAAACACAACCACACACACACACACACAACCACACACACACACAACCACACACACACAAACACAACCACACACACACAACCACACACACAAACACAACCACACACACACACACAACCACACACCCACCCACAACCACACACACACACACAACCACACACACACACACAACCCCACACACACACAACCACACACACACACAACCACACACACACAACCACACACACACACAACCACACACACAACCACACACACAAACACAACCACACACACACACACACAACCACAAATACAACCACACACACACACAACCACACACACAACCACACACACACAACCACACACAACCACACACAACCACACACAACCCCACACACACACACAACCACACACACAACCACACACACAAACACAACCACACACACACACAACCACACACACAACCACACACACAACCACACACACACACACACACAACCACACACACACAACCACACAACCACACACACAACCACACACAACCACACACACAACCACACACACACACATACAACCACACACACAAACACAACCACACACACACACAACCACACACACAAACACAACCACACACACACACACACACAACCACACACACAACCACACACAACCACACACAACCACACACACACAGAACCACACACAACCACACACACCACCCACACACCACACATACAACCACACACACACAACCACACACACAAACACAACCACACACACACACACAACCACACACACAATTACAAACACAACCACACACACACACAACCACACACACAACCACACACACAACCACACACACAACCACACACACACAACCACACACACACACACACACACACACACACACAACCACACACACAAACACAACCACACACACACACAACCACACACACAACCACACACACAACCACACACACACAACCACACACAACCACACACAACCACACACACACACACACACATACATACACAACCACACACAACCACACACAACCACACACACACACACACACACAACCACACACAACCACACACACACAGAACCACACACAACCACACACACCACCCACACACCACACACACAACCACACACACACAACCACACACACAAACACAACCACACACACACACACACACACACAAACACAACCACACACACACAACCACACACACAACCACACACACAACCACACACACACAACCACACACAACCACACACAACCACACACACACACAACCACACACAACCACAAACACCACCCACACACAACCACACACACCACCCACACACAACCACACACACCACCCACACACAACCACACACACCACCCACACACACACACACAACCACACACACACACACAACCACACACACACACAACCACACACACAACCACACACACAACCACACACAACCACACACACACACAACCACACACAACCACACACACACCACCCACACACAACCACACACACCACCCACACACAACCACACACACACACAACCACACACAACCACACACACACCACCCACACACAACCACACACACCACCCACACACAACCACACACACCACCCACACATAACCACACACACACAACCACACACACACACAACCACACACACACAACCACACAACCACACACACAACCACACACAACCACACACACAACCACACACAACCACACACACACCACCCACACACAACCACACACACCACCCACACACACCACCCACACACACACACAACCACACACACACACACAACCACACACACAAACACAACCACACAACAACACACACAACCACACACACACACACAACCACACACACAAACACAACCACACACACACACAACCACACACACAAACACAACCACACACACACAACCACACACACAAACACAACCACACACACAAACACAACCACACACACACACACACAACCACACACACACACACAACCACACACACAAACACAACCACACACACACAACCACACACACAAACACAACCACACACACAAACACAACCACACACACACAACCACACACACACAGAACCACACACACACACAACCACACACACACACAACCACACACACAACCACACACACAACCACACACACAACCACACACACACACAACCACACACACACACACACACACACACACACACACACAACCACACACACAACCACACACAACCACACACACACACAACCACACACAACCACACACACACACACAGAACCACACACAACCACACCACACACACAACCACACACAACCACACACACACACAACCACACACACACACACACACAACCACACACACACACAACCACATACACAACCACACACACAACCACACACACACAACCACACACACAACCACACACAACCACACACACACACACACACACACACAACCACACACAACCACACACAACCACACACACACACACACAACCACACACACACAGAACCACACACAACCACACACACCACCCACACACCACACACACAACCACACACACACAACCACACACACAAACACAACCACACACACACACACACACACAAACACAACCACACACACACACAACCACACACACAACCACACACACACACAACCACACACACAACCACACACACAACCACACACACACAACCACACACACACACACACACACAACCACACACACACACACACAACCACACACAACCACACACACACACACACAACCACACACAACCACACACACACCACCCACACACCACACACACAACCACACACACACACAACCACACACACAAACACAATCAAACACACACACACAACCACACACACAAACACAACCACACACACAAACACAACCACACACACACACACAACCACACACACAAACACAACCACACACACAACCACACACAACCACACACAACCACACACACAAACACAACCACACACACACACAACCACACACACAACCACACACACAACCACACACACACACAACCACACACACACACAACCACACACACACACAACCACACACACACACACACAACCACACACACACACAACCACACACACACACACACACAACCACACACACACACAACCACACACACACACACACAACCACACACACACACACAACCACACACACACACACAACCACACACACAACCACACACACAACCACACACACACACACAACCACACACACACACACAACCACACACACAACCACACACACACACAACCACACACACAACCACACACACACACAACCACACACACACAACCACATAACCACACAACCACACAGCCACACACACACAACCACACAATCACACAGCCACACACAACCACACACACACACACAACCACACACAACCACACACACACACAGAACCACACAAAACCACACACACCACCCACACACCACACACACAACCACACACAGCCACACACACACAACCACACACACACAACCACACACAACCACACACACACAACCACACACAACCACACACACACACAACCACACACAACCACACACACACACACACACACAGAACCACACACAACCACACCACACACACAACCACACACAACCACACACACACAACCACACACACACAACCACACACAACCACACACACAACCACACACACACACACAACCACACACACAGACACAAACACACACACACACAACCACACACACACACAACCACACACACACACAACCACACACACACACACACAACCACACACACACACACAACCACACACACACACAAACAACCACACACACACACAACAACCACACACACACAACCACACACACACACACACAACCACACACACACACAACCACACACACACAACCACACATACACACAACCACACACACACACAACCACACACACACACAACCACACACACAACCACACACACACACAACCACACACACAACCACACACACACACACAACCACACACACACACAACCACAACCACACAACCACACAACCACACACACAACCACACACAACCACACACAGAACCACACACAACCACACACACACCACCCACACACACACACAACCACACACACACACAACCACACACACAACCACACACACACAACCACACACACAACCACACACACACACACAACCACACACACAACCACAACCACACAACCACACACACAACCACACACAACCACACACACACACACAGAACCACACACAACCACACACACACCACCCACACACACACACACAACCATACACACCACCCAAACACACACACACCACACACACACACACAACCACACACAACCACACACACCACCCACACACAACCACACACACCACCCACACACACACACACAACCACACACACACACAACCACACACACACACAACCACACACACAACCACACACACAACCATACACAACCACACACACACACAACCACACACAACCACACACACACCACCCACACACAACCACACACACCACCCACACACAACCACACACACAACCACACACAACCACACACACACCACCCACACACAACCACACACACCACCCACACACCACCCACACACAACCACACACACCACACACACACACACACAACCACACACACACACAACCACACACACACAACCACACAACCACACACACAACCACACACAACCACACACACACACAACCACACACAACCACACACACACCACCCACACACAACCACACAACCACACTGTGAGAAGTTGGCCTGGTATATGATGCTCACTAGTTAAAGTGATCACCTTGTACCATGCCAAGCAACCCTTATGGTGTGGTTGTAAGTCAACCTTTTCGGACTAGCTGCCCTAGTGGTAGCGTAGGCTAAGCAGTCTTTGAGGCTAAACTCGTGATGCGTGTTAAGCCAGCTGTTTTACCAAATGCAACCCCCTTTTATACCAATGAAAGGACACCACACAGATATATATTCAAAATATATATGTATTTATTTATCAAAGTAACCCCTAGTCTCTTTATGAGCACAGGAGCACAAATCGTCAAACAAGATTATCACAGAATACACAGAAGTTGCACTTTATATGGATAGGCCCTGGTGGCCACTCGAACCATATACTAAAATAGTGGTATAAGTACCACGAACAGAAAAGGGAAAAGGCCTAGGGCCTCTAGAATCGCTGGGCCTACAAGGAGCTAACGTCAGTTAGTGACCAGGAGGTCCACGGGTGGCGTGTGCAGAGCAAATAGTCACACGCGTGCTCCCATAGGTTTCAATGGGTGCGTAAAAAGTACAAAGTTACTGCAAAGGAGATCTTCCGGGTTAACTAGGAACTTAAGATTTGGAACACAGGCACTAGAGATGTATTACTACACTTGGGCACCGGAGTACCAGCTTTACCTCACCCACAGGAAGCAGGTGCATAGGCCTCAAAGTGCGTCGGGTTTCTTCTATCTGTTCCGTTGAGCTTGAAGACAAAGATGCTGCAGGCGGTCGGTCCGGGAGAGATGCAGTGGACCCAAGAGTGGATCGGAGATGTTGAAGACCTGTAAGCAGAGGGGACAGTGTTCACAGTCACTAGCCAGTGACCAGCGTGGCACCAGGTGGGTACCAGGCGATGTCGGGTGCAAACAGGAAGGAAGGTGTAGCTTGACTCTGCAGCCACGTGGTCCCTGAAGGTCGACGACGTCCAGGAGTCGAGTCACGAGCTGTCCCACGCAGGCTCTCGCTGTCGGCGGTGTCGGCGACTTGATCGAAGCAAACAAGCCTTAGCAAAAGCAATTGTTGTAGGCAAGGAGTTTAAGCTGATGGTTCTGACCAGCAAGGTCAGAGGAACGGCTCCTTTGGAGGGGAGCAAGGGCCAGTCTGGAGCAACCAGACCAGCGGTGTTTGTCGTAGATTTCGTCGCCAAGATGGCCACTAGCCAGCGGGCCAGCAACCGGTTAGGCGCGTCGAGTGGCAAAATGCAGAAGGGCCCCACGCAGATCGTGGAGATGCTGGAGGGCTCACCTTTGGTGCAGATGCTGCTCGAGGGTTGGGCTTCTCAGGACCCAAAGCACAACTTGGAGGGAGCCTCGGTTGTTGCACTTGTCAGCTTGTCGTAGTCGTTCCAAGATGGCTGGCTCCACGTGTCTCGGTGCCTCCACGGGTCTCTTCTTTGCAGGGACTGTGGATCGGGCGGTGAGAGGTCGGGAGGTCCAGGTCTTGTCAGTCTCTGGGCTCGGGCTCCGGCGGGAGGCGGCGGCAAAGCAGACGTTGATTCGCTGGATGGTGCTTGCGTTAGCAAGGTGGTCACTCCCTGACCACAGGGGAGATTGGCTTCAGTCCTCTGTGCGGCAGAGCGTCGAAGTTCCCGTCTTCTTCTTAGTTTCAAGTTGATTCCAGGATGTCTGAAGTCTTAGGACACAGCTCCTACCTTTATTCGGATTCTAGGGGCCGGACTACCTGCTAGGTCCCTCCCTATGGGTGGGACCAGGAAGGGGGGTGGTTACACCCCCAATCCTTTGTCCAGCTCGCCCCAGGCCCGGGACTGGTGTGCCCCAGGACCGGTTTGAACTGGCATATGCCCCGAGGCTCCTTGTGAGCCACAGGCATGTCTGGTTTCTTTCAAGCCCTACCTGACCAATACACAAAATCCTGTCTGGGGTGGTGCATGCACCTCCCCTGGCAGGAAACCCTTTGTCCACACCTCCCAAGCTGGAAGGACTCCCAGCAGCAGGAGGGCAGACTTGTGTCTGTGGTGGCAGCATCCATTTTGTGGAGCTGAGGCTATGTCTGATTTTACCCGGGTTTCAGGCACTGTACATGTCGTGTCCCTCTAGAAGGGTGGAATGCTAACCCCGTCGCCAGAATTGGCGAGGGGTTAGTATTCCAATTCGTATGACACCTTACTCGACATGTTTTGATAAAGCCAAACCAAAGATAGCATTTAACCGCGAGGTTCATAATGCACTTAAGAGTATATGGTATGACGATATCTGGAAACAGTAGAAGGAAGTTGTTCCGACCACTGCAGACAGGCTCAGCTCATGCCAGAGCACCATCTCACATGGAACCAAGCACTCTGCCTTCAGGATTGTTAAGGCCTGCCATAGGAGTGACTTATAGGTTACCAGGTGTCCCATTTAAGTTTAGGTATAGGTATACTACACCTAAGTAAGAGGTGATTACACCAACTTACCCCAGCTGAGTGATCAGCCAGTTGTGTCAGATTGTTAGGCCAAGCCTGGGGTGGCATAATACATGCTTCAGCCCCTGGCAGGCCTTGGATACACCAATGCCCTGGGTACCTAGTGTACACTGGTACAGGGGCTGACAGGGTGATCCAACCAATTGGGTATGTACCTAGGGTACATGGAGTCCATTTTACAGAGAGAGCAGATAGCCTGAGAGCCTGAATGGCAGGATCTCAGGCCAACTAAGTCGAAAAACCAGCTAGACACTAGGCAAAAATTTGGGGGTAACCATAGTCAGATATCCACCTTCCTACACAACCCCCCCCCAAACGAAGGGAGATAAGGCTGACCTTGACCAGGTAAGCCTATATTGCCCAAGTGGCCATATAAGGAGGAACCAGCACTGGCATGGTTACCCCCTGTCTCATGGTCCACTAAGCAATCCCTCACCCTAAGGGTATCAGAGGGTCTCCACCATAGGGAATCTCTACCTGTGGTGTGTCTTGGCAAAGTAAAAGGCTGGTGTTGAGATGGAGTACTGAAGTGAGTGTCCTCAAAGTGAGGCCTCAGCTTCCTCCAATCATCCTCCACCATGGATGCCTTTCTTTCTTTAACTGAGTTGCACTGTGCTCTCAGGGTCAGCCTCTGGCTACCTAAAGCTGGAGGCTGGGTCCCTTTTGTGGGCTTACTGGAGGGACAGGTCAGGTTTGGGGCCCTAAGGTCCCATGTTTGCCTGTGCCCAACAGAATCCCCCTGGGGGAGGTCCCTAACTACCTGTAAAGGAGATCCCTCAGGAATGTTTTTACCCATCACCTGACTAGGGCTACTAGCCAGGCAATCCTCATTCTTTTGATGGGGGGTTCTTGTGGACAGGGGCCCTCTGGGGGTCCACTGGCCTCCCTGACCTCTGCAGCCCTGGGCTGACTGAGGCAGGGTAGAGAGAGGCAGGCTACCTGCACCAGACTGGATCCCACCTTGGAAGGGGCCACTGACATCAGAGGCTCTGCCAGGCCAGGCCTGGCTACCTCTGGGGCAGTTCCTTCACAAGGGGTGAGGTCAGATCCCTGAGGAGGCTGACCTTTTCCTAATGTCTGGGGAGAGGGAGACTTTTCTTCCTCCCCACTACTCTCAGTTTGTGTGGAGTGATCCATTGTTTCAGGCTTCACTACACCTATGTCAGTCTGAGTATAGGCTGAGACCATTACAGCCTTGCCAACCTTTTCAGGGGGGCACTCAGTTTGTGTTTGAGCTGTGACTGTCACAGCTCTGCCAGTCCCTACAGGGAAGTCTGTCTGTGCCTGGGCTGTGGCTACCACTGCCCTTCCAACCTTTTCAGGGAGGAAATCTATTTGGACAGGGGTTGTGAATGGCACAACCCCCCTACCCTTTTGTGAAAGGCCTACCATTTTAGAATGGGTGTCTTGTTCAACTCCAGCCCAAGCTGAGAGTTCTAAGTCATTCCCCAGTAAGCAGTCTACAGGCAAGGTTGGGGACACTGCTACCCTTTTAGGGCCAGTGACCCCTCCCCAGCTGAGACATACCTCTGCCATGGGATGACTGTTCTGTTTGCCATCAATGTTAGTCACCTGGTAGGAGAAACCGGGCAAAAGCTGCTCAGAGGGAACTAGCCAATGGGCCACCATTGTGATGCTAGCCCCAGTGTCTCTGTAGGCCTCAGCTTTTGTACCATTGATGTAGGGCTCCTGTCTGTACCTACCCAAAGTGTTGGGACAGGCAGTGAAGTTGGCAAACCCCATGCCACCATCACAGACAAGAGTGGTTGCTGTAGGGGAATTGGCTAAGCCAGGGTCCCCCTGTGTTCCCCAAGTAAACCCACCCAGATTTCTGGGGGCACTCCCACCACCTGGGGGATTACTGCTGACAGTAATAGGTGGTGTGACAGGAGTAATTGGAGGAACAGTTTTGTTTTTAGCCCTTGGGCAACCGCTGTCAGTTTTCCAATGCCCAGGAGTTTTACACTCATGGCAGTAGGGCTTTTTAGCTGTGGTAGAGGAGGGAGCTTGGGACCCACCACCCTGTGTGGAGTTTTGGGGCCCTGAGGAAGGTTTCTCTTTTTCTTTATCCCCACCCTTCTCTTGAGGCTTGGTGGTATCTTTCTTTTGGTCACCACCCTGGTTTTTAGGCCTGATCCTGGTCCTGACCCATTTATCTGCCCTCTTTCCCAATTCTTGGGGAGAGGTCAAATCTGAGTCTACCAGGTGTTGATGGAGAAGCTGGTTTTGACAATTACTTAAAATCTGCTCTCTCATCATCAAATTGTACAATCCTGTATAATCAGACACCTTACTTCCCAGCAACCAACCCTCCAAAGCCTTAGTGGCACATTCCACATATTCAGACCAGTCCTGAGTCTGTGTCTTCTGGGTGTCTCTGAACATTAACCTGTACTGTTCAGTGGTTAAGCCTAACCCATCAACTAGGACACTCTTCAGGACTCTGTAATTTCTGACATCCTCTTCTCTAACAGTGAGGAGTCTATCTCTGCCTCTCCCCTCAAAGGAGAGCCATAAGATTGCTGCCCACTGGTCTTCAGGAACCTGCTGCACTTTGCAGGCTCTCTCAAGAGCAGTCATCCATTTGTGGATGTCATCCCCACTTTTGTAGGGGGGCACAATCTTGGACAGGTTCCTATTGTCAAAGACCCTATCTTTGTCCCTAGGGACATTGCTGCCACCAGTGGGTATAGACCCACTCTCTCTATGCTGCCTAGCCTTGCTCAGTTTTTCTTCCATCAGGGCTACTTCTAGCTCCTGCTTCCTGATCCTCAGCTGGGCTTCCTGCATTCTGGCCTCATGTTCCCTCCTCTGAGGGGTGGTCAGTCTCCTTCTGGAGTGACCTTGAGAGCCTCTAGAGCCATGGGAAGCATTGGAGTCACCTGAGCGATTCCTTTGCCTTCCAAGCCCTGTGTTAAGTCCACTGGGGAGATCCAATGGGGTGAACCCACTGTCAGTCCCCAATAGCCTTAGTTTAGCTGGGCCAAGTATAACACTTGGCACTGGGCTAGTTCTCCCTTCATCCCCACTCACATCTGTATCCCCATCACTTTCTTCCTCTGTGGTAGGCATCCCATCTAAGGGGTGACTATTGAAAGGGGGTACCTCTGTGGCATCTTCAGAAGGGGGGCCTCCTGTTCCTGACCCTAAGGGGGCTAACTGGGAAGCTTTCCTGAGTTCTCTCTGATTCTCATCATTTTGTAAGAGTTCTCTGAGCTCAGCAGAGGTAGGGTTCTTGGGCTGTTTAAGGCCTCTAAGAGTTGCCAAATGCCTGAGCTCATTCTGGTTAAGGGTAGCAAAGCTGGATGTTGCCCTCTGGGGGTCACTCTCAACAGAGATGGGTACAGTGGACCCCTCTGCCCCGGCCATTGCTCTTAAGTGTGGGTGGATGTGTTGCAATCTACCTACACTTGTGTTTACCTACTAAACCTATCTAGTAGTTGTAGTCAGGGTGTGCTACTCCCTTTGCTCTACAACAACTAAGTTCAGTAGAACTTATGTATATCTAATCTTGTTTTATATGTACCTACAGGTAACTATGTGATCTTTCAATTGGTAACCAAGAGATTACAATGGTAAAACACAGCAAGCTCAAATCCAACCGCTGCTCACCAATGTGAGAAGTTGGCCTGGTATATGATGCTCACTAGTTAAAGTGATCACCTTGTACCATGCCAAGCAACCCTTATGGTGTGGTTGTAAGTCAACCTTTTCGGACTAGCTGCCCTAGTGGTAGCGTAGGCTAAGCAGTCTTTGAGGCTAAACTCGTGATGCGTGTTAAGCCAGCTGTTTTACCAAATGCAACCCCCTTTTATACCAATGAAAGGACACCACACAGATATATATTCAAAATATATATGTATTTATTTATCAAAGTAACCCCTAGTCTCTTTATGAGCACAGGAGCACAAATCGTCAAACAAGATTATCACAGAATACACAGAAGTTGCACTTTATATGGATAGGCCCTGGTGGCCACTCGAACCATATACTAAAATAGTGGTATAAGTACCACGAACAGAAAAGGGAAAAGGCCTAGGGCCTCTATGTGAGAAGTTGGCCTGGTATATGATGCTCACTAGTTAAAGTGATCACCTTGTACCATGCCAAGCAACCCTTATGGTGTGGTTGTAAGTCAACCTTTTCGGACTAGCTGCCCTAGTGGTAGCGTAGGCTAAGCAGTCTTTGAGGCTAAACTCGTGATGCGTGTTAAGCCAGCTGTTTTACCAAATGCAACCCCCTTTTATACCAATGAAAGGACACCACACAGATATATATTCAAAATATATATGTATTTATTTCTCAAAGTAACCCCTAGTCTCTTTATGAGCACAGGAGCACAAATCGTCAAACAAGATTATCACAGAATACACAGAAGTTGCACTTTATATGGATAGGCCCTGGTGGCCACTAGAACCATTGTGAGAAGTTGGCCTGGTATATGCTGTTCACTAGTTCTAGTGACCACCTTGTACCATGCCAAGCAACCCTTATGGTGTGGTTGTAAGTCAACCTTTTCGGACTAGCTGCCCTAGTGGTAGCGTAGGCTAAGCAGTCTTTGAGGCTAAACTCGTGATGCGTGTTAAGCAAGCTGTTTTACCAATAGTAACCCCCTTTTATACCAATGAAAGGACACCACACAGATATATATTCAAAATATACATGTATTTATTTCTCAAAGTAACCCCTAGTCTCTTTATGAGCACAGGAGCACAAATCGTCAAACAAGATTATCACAGAATACACAGAAGTTGCACTTTATATGGATAGGCCCTGGTGGCCACTCAAACCATATACTAAAATAGTGGTATAAGTACCACGAACAGAAAAGGGAAAAGGCCTAAGGCCTCTAGAATCGCTGGGCCTACAAGGAGCTAACGTCAGTTAGTGACCAGGAGGTCCACGGGTGGCGTGTGCAGAGCAAATAGTCACACGCGTGCTCCCATAGGTTTCAATGGGTGCGTAAAAAGTACAAAGTTACTGCAAAAGGAATCTTCCGGATGACCTAGGAACTTAAGATTTGGAACACAGGCACTAGAGATGTATTACTACACTTGGGCACCGGAGTGCCAGCTTTACCTCACCCACAGGAAGCGGGTGCATAGGCCTCGAAGTGCGTCGGGTTTCTTCTATCTGTTCCGTGGGGCCTGTAGACAAAAGTGCTGCAGGCGGTCGGTCGGGAAGAGATGCAGTGGATCCAAGAGTGGATCGGAGATGTTGAAGACCTGTAAGCAGAGGGGACAGTGTTCACAGTCACTAGCCAGTGACCAGCGTGGCACCAGGTGGGTACCAGGCAATGTCGGGTGCAAACAGGAAGGAAGGTGTAGCTTGACTCTGCAGCCACGTGGTCCCTGAAGGTCGACGACGTCCAGGAGTCGAGTCACGAGCTGTCCTACGCAGGCTCTCGCTGTCAGCGGTGTCGGCGACTTGATCGAAGCAAACAAGCCTTGGCAAAAGCAATTGTTGTAGGCAAGGAGTTTAAGCTGATGGTTCTGGCCAGCAAGGTCAGAGGAACTGCTCCTTTGGAGGGGAGCAAGGGCCAGTCTGGAGCAACCAGACCAGCGGTGTTTGTCGTAGATTTCGTCGCCAAGATGGCCACTAGCCAGCGGGCCAGCAACCGGTTAGGCGCGTCGAGTGGCAAAATGCAGAAGGGCCCCACGCAGATCGTGGAGATGATGGAGGGCTCACCTTTGGTGCAGATGCTGCTCGAGGGTTGGGCTTCTCAGGACCCAAAGCACAACTTGGAGGGAGCCTCGGTTGTTGCACTGGTCAGCTTGTCGTAGTCGTTCCAAGATGGCTGGCTCCACGTGTCTCGGTGCCTCCACGGGTCTCCTCTTTTCAGGGACTGTGGATCGGGCGGTGAGAGGTCTGGAGGTCCAGGTCTTGTCAGTCTCTGGGCTCGGGCTCCGGCGAGAGGCGGCGGCAAAGCAGACGGTGATTCGCTGGATGGTGCTTGCGTTAGCAAGGTGGTCACTCCCTGACCACAGGGGAGATTTTCTTCAGTCTTCTGTGCAGCAGAATGTCGAAGTTCCCGTCTTCTTCTTAGTTTCAAGTTGATTCCAGGATGTCTGAAGTCTTAGGACACAGCTCCTACCTTTATTCGGATTCTAGGGGCAGGACTACCTGCTAGGTCCCTCCCTATGGGTGGGACCAGGAAGGGGGGTGGTTACACCCCCAATCCTTTGTCCAGCTCGCCCCAGGCCCGGGACTGGTGTGCCCCAGGACCGGTTTGAACTGGCATATGCCCCGAGGCTCCTTGTGAGCCACAGGCATGTCTGGTTTCTTTCAAGCCCTACCTGACCAATACACAAAATCCTGTCTGGGGTGGTGCACGCACCTCCCCTGGCAGGAAACCCTTTGTCCACACCTCCCAAGCTGGAAGGACTCCCAGCAGCAGGAGGGCAGACTTGTGTCTGTGGTGGCAGCATCCATTTTGTGGAGCTGAGGCTATGTCTGATTTTACCCGGGTTTCAGGCACTGTACATGTCGTGTCCCTCTAGAAGGGTGGAATGCTAACCCCGTCGCCAGAATTGGCGAGGGGTTAGTATTCCAATTCGTATGACACCTTACTCGACATGTTTTGATAAAGCCAAACCAAAGATAGCATTTAACCGCGAGGTTCATAATGCACTTAAGAGTATATGGTATGACGATATCTGGAAACAGTAGAAGGAAGTTGTTCCGACCACTGCAGACAGGCTCAGCTCGTGCCAGAGCACCATCTCACATGGAACCAAGCACTCTGCCTTCAGGATTGTTAAGGCCTGCTATAGGAGTGACATATAGGTTACCAGGTGTCCCATTTAAGGTTTAGGTATAGGTATACTACACCTAAGTAAGAGGTGATTACACCAACTTACCCCAGCTGAGTGATCAGCCAGTTGTGTCAGATTGTTAGGCCAAGCCTGGGGTGGCATAATACATGCTGCAGCCCTTGGCAGGCCTTGGGTACACCAATGCCCTGGGTACCTAGTGTACACTGGTACAGGGGCTGACAGGGTGATCCACTTCCAATTGGTTATGCACCTAGGGTGCATAGTTTTAATTTAGTAGAGAGAACAGCAGGCTGGGGGTCTGATTGGCAGGCCCACAGCCTCAATATGTCAAAAACCAGTGAAGCAAAAAGCAAAAAATTTGGGGTGACCATAGGATAGCAGACCCTACTCTCCTACACAACCCCCCCCCAAACGCTGGGACATTAAACTAGCCTTGACCAGTCTCGTCTTCATGTCCTAAGTGGAAGTACCTGGAGAGACCATCTGCATTCCCATGGTCAGTACCTGGCCGGTGCTCCACTGTAAAGTCCATCCCCTGTAGGGAAATGGACCACCTAAGCAGTTTGGGGTTTTCACCCTTCATCTGATTTAGCCACAAGAGGGGCTTATGGTCGGTCTGAATCTTGAAGTGAGTGCCAAACAAGTATGGCCTCAGCTTCTTCAGGGCCCACACCACAGCAAAGGCCTCCCTCTCAATAGCTGACCAATTCTTCTCTCTGGGGGTCAACCTTCTGCTAATAAAAGCAATGGGTTGGTCTTGACCATCTACATTAAGTTGTGACAGCACAGCTCCCACACCCAACTCAGAAGCATCTGTTTGGACAATAAACTCTTTGGAGTAGTCAGGACTTTTCAGGATAGGTGCAGAGCACATGGCCTCCTTCAGGTCATCAAATGCCTTTTGACAGCTTACTGTCCACTGAACCTTTTTGGGCATCTTCTTGGATGTCAGATCATTAAGAGGAGTCACAATGGACCCATAGTTCTTAACAAACTTCCTGTAGTACCCAGTCAAGCCCAAGAAAGCTCGAACTTGAGTCTGGGTGGTTGGAGGGGACCAGTCCTTGATGGATTGTATCTTACTCTCCAGTGGTTGAACTTGGCCTCCACCTACAAGGTGGCCCAAATATACAACCTTACTCTGCCCTATCTGGCACTTAGTAGCCTTGATAGTGAGGCCTGCCCTCTGCAGGGCCTCAAGAGCCTTCTTCAGGTGGATCAGGTGATCCTCCCAGGTGGAGCTAAAGACAGCAATGTCATCAAGATATGCTGCACAAAAGTCATCCAACCCAGTAAGGACTTGGTTCACCAGCCTTTGGAAGGTGGCAGGTGCATTCTTCAGACCAAAGGGCATCACCACAAACTGATAATGCCCACCTGGGGTTGAGAATGCTGTTTTGGCCTTAGACTCCTCAGCTAATCTGATTTGCCAATAGCCAGCTGTTAAGTCAAATGTGCTCAAAAACTTTGCAGAAGCTAGTTTGTCTATGAGCTCATCTGCCCTTGGAATAGGGTGTGCATCTGTCCTGGTGACAGCATTGAGTCCTCTGTAATCCACACAGAACCTCATCTCTCTCTTGCCATCTTTGGTGTGAGGTTTGGGGACCAGAACCACTGGGCTAGCCCAGGGGCTCTCTGAGGGTTCAATGACACCTAATTCCAGCATTTTATGTACCTCAGCCTTTATACAGTCCCTGACGTGGTCAGGTTGTCTGTAAAGTTTGTTCTTTACAGGCAGACTGTCACCAGTGTCCACAACATGGGTACACCAGTCAGTGTGACTAGGTATCAAGGAAAACATATGTGAAAATGATTGTAGAACCTGTCTACATTCAGTCTGCTGATGGGCAGTGAGGTTGCCTCCAAGGGTCACTCCTTCAACTGAGCCATCTTCAGGGTTCTGAGACAACAGGTCTGGGAGAGGGTCACTCTCTTCCTCCTGTCCCTCATCTGTAGCCATGAGCAAGCCCATGTCTGCCCTGTCAACATATGCTTTAAGCCTGTTAACATGGAATACCCTGTGGGGACTCCTGGGAGTTCCTAGGTCCACCAAGTAGGTGACCTCTCCCTTCTTTTCCAGGATTGTATGGGGTCCACACCATTTGTCTTGGAGTGCTGCTGGGGCCACTGGCTCCAACACCCATACCTTCTGTCCTGGCTGATACTCAACCAAGACAGCCTTTTGGTCATGCCAAGCTTTCTGTAAGGCCTGGCTTGCCTCAAGGTTTTTAGATGCCTTCTCCATATACTCAGCCATCCTGGAGCGGAGACCAAGTACATAGTCCACTATGTCTAGCTTAGGCTTTTTGAGAGGTAACTCCCATCCTTCCTTCACCAAACACAGTGGGCCTCTCACAGGGTGCCCAAACAACAATTCAAAGGGGCTGTAGCCAACTCCTTTTTGTGGGACCTCTCTGTAAGCAAACAGAAGGCAGGGTAGAAGGATATCCCATCTTCGCCTGAGCTTTTCAGGTAATCCTTTGATCATACCCTTTAGGGTCTTGTTGAATCTCTCAACAAGCCCATTGCATTGTGGGTGATAAGGGGTGGTGAACTTGTAGTTGACACCACATTCCTTCCACATAGCTGTCAAGTATCCTGACATAAAGTTGGTACCTCTGTCAGATACTACCTCCTTAGGAAACCCCACTCTGGAGAATACTCCCAGCAGGGCCCTGGCCACAACAGGAGCTGTAGTGGTCCTAAGGGGAATTGCCTCTGGATACCTGGTGGCATGATCCACTACCACCAGTATAAATCTGTGCCCAGATGCAGTGGGAGGATCCATGGGACCCACTATGTCTATTCCCACTCTTTCAAAGGGGACCCCCACCACAGGTAGTGGTATAAGGGGGGCCTTTGTTGTGCCACCTGATTTGCCACTGGCTTGGCAGGTAACACAGGAGCGACAAAACTCCTTTGTATCTTCATTCATATGAGGCCAGTGAAAGTGAGGGACAAGCCTGTCCCAAGTCTTGTTCTGGCCTAAGTGTCCTGCTAAAGGAATGTCATGGGCCAAGGTAAGAAGGAAGCCCCTAAATTGCAGAGGTATGACCAACCTCCTGGTTGCACCAGGCTTGGGGTCTCTAGCCTCTGAATAAAGGAGCCCTTCATCCCAATACACTTTATGGGTACCTTGAGCATTCCCAGCAGCCTCAGCAGCAGCCAGCTGTCTGAGGGGTTCAAGAGAGGGACAGGATAACTGAGCCTGCCTCAAGTCAGCCCTTGAAGGTCCCCCTGTCCCCAGAAACTCAACCTGATCAGGTTCAAGCTCTTCAGGGACAGTTCCTTCAGGGTCCTCTAGATCAGCTTCCTGGGAAGGCTGATCATCACTCTGAGGCAGGGGGGAAGGCACAGCCTTGACCCTCCTGTTCTTCTTCTTGGTAGGTGCTTGGTCCATTGTTCCAGGATCCAAGACCTGTGGTTCAGTGAGGCACTTTTTGGCCTGTGACCTGGTCACAGCAAGGACATGTGATGATATACCTAACATCTCTGCATGAGTCCTGTACTCCACTTCTGACCATAGAGAACTCTCTAGGTCATTGCCCAATAAACATTCTACTGGGAGGTCTGCACTAACCACAACCCTTTTGAGGCCAGTTACCCCTCCCCATGAGAAGTTAACAACTGCCACACTATGTGAAGTAGTGGCATTGCTGGCATTGGTCACCAGGTAGTTCTCACCTGGTATGTACTGTCCAGGGTCCACAAAGCCTGGTGTCACCATAGTGACACTGGCACATGTGTCCCTGTAAGCTTGAGCCACTTTTTCATTTATTAAAGGAGTCTGTCTGTACTTGCCCAGGTTACTGGGGCTCACAGTCAGGGACAAATCAATGTCCCCATCACAGATCAAGACTGCCTGTGTAAGGGTTCTGTCTAAGTCAGAATCTCCTTCAGTTCCCATAGTGATTCCCACTACACCCTTTGTCTGGGGACCAACACTGCTAACAGTAGTACTGGGAGCAGGTGCCTTAGGGGCAACAGTGTTGGGGGCTCCACCCTTTTTGCAATCACTAGTCCAGTGAGTTGTATTTTTACAATGATTGCACCAGGGTTTCTTCTGACCTTCTTTCTTCTTCTTGGACTGTTGGGACCCACCCTCCTTAGCAGTAGTTTGGGGCCCTGTTGAAGACTTCTGGTCTTTAGGTTTCTGATCTCCACCCTTTTGGTCTGTTTTCTTCTGATCACCCCCTTGGCCCTGGTTCTGGTTCTTTTGCTTAACCCTGGTTCTGACCCATTTGTCTGCCTTCTTTCCCAATTCTTGGGGAGAGGTCAGATCAGAGTCAACCAAGTGTTGATGCAGTTGCTGGTTTTGACAGTTATTTAAAATCTGTTCTCTCATCATCAAATTATACAATCCTGTAAAATCAGATACCTTACTTCCCAGCAACCAACCCTCCAAAGCCTTAGTGGCACATTCAATGTATTCAGACCAGTCCTGAGTCTGTGTCTTTTGGGTGTCTCTGAACATTAACCTGTACTGTTCAGTGGTTAAGCCTAACCCATCTACTAGAACACTCTTCAGGACTCTGTAGTTTCTGACATCCTCTTCTCTAACAGTGAGGAGTCTGTCTCTGCCTCTTCCCTCAAAGGAGAGCCAGAGGATTGCTGCCCACTGATCTTCAGGAACCTGCTGTACTTTGCAGGCTCTCTCAAGAGCAGTTATCCACTTGTGGATGTCATCCCCACTTTTGTAGGGGGGCACAACCTTAGACAGGTTTCTATTGTCGAAAACCCTATCTTTGTCCTTAGGGACAATGCTGCCACCAGTGGGTATAGACCCACTCTCTTTATGCTGTCTAGCCTTGCTAAGTTTCTCTTCCATCAGGGCTACTTCTAGCTCCTGCTTCCTGATCCTCAGCTGGGCCTCTTGCATCTTGGCCTCATGTTCCCTCCTCTGAGGGGTGGTCATCCTTCTCCTGGAGTGACCTTGAGAGCCTCTAGAGCCATGGGAAGCATTGGAGTCACCTGAGCGATTCCTTTGCCTTCCCAGCCCTGTGTTAAGTCCACTGGGGAGATCCAGTGGGTTGAACCCACTGTCAGTCCCCAATAGCCTTGGTTTAGCTGGGCCAAGTATAACACTTGGCACTGGGCTAGTTCTCCCTTCATCCTCACTACTGTCAGTATCCTTTTCACTCTCATCCTCTGTGGTAGGCATCCCATCTAAGGGGTGACTATTGGGAAGGGGTACTTCAGTGGCATCTTTAGAAGGGGGGCCTCCTGTTCCTGTCCCTAAGGGGGCTAACTGGGAAGCTTTCTTGAGTGCTCTCTGATTCTCATCATTCTGTAAGAGCTCTCTGAGCTCAGCAGAGTTTGGGTTCTTGGGCTGTTTAAGGCCTCTAAGAGTTGCCAAATGCCTGAGCTCATTCTGATTAAGGGTAGCAAAGCTGGATGGTGCCCTCTGGGGGTCACTCTCAACAGAGATGGGTACAGTGGACCCCTCTGCCCCGGCCATTGCTCTTAAGTGTGGGTGGATGTGTTGCAATCTACCTACACTTGGGTTTACCTACTAAACCTATCTAGTAGTTGTAGTCAGGGTGTGCTACTCCCTTTGCTCTACAACAACTAAGTTCAGTAGAACTTATGTATATCTAATCTTGTTTTATATGTACCTACAGGTACCTATGTGATCTTTCAATTGGTAACCAAGAGATTACAATGGTAAAACACAGCAAGCTCAAATCCAACCGCTGCTCACCAATGTGAGAAGTTGGCCTGGTATATGCTGTTCACTAGTTCTAGTGACCACCTTGTACCATGCCAAGCAACCCTTATGGTGTGGTTGTAAGTCAACCTTTTCGGACTAGCTGCCCTAGTGGTAGCGTAGGCTAAGCAGTCTTTGAGGCTAAACTCGTGATGCGTGTTAAGCAAGCTGTTTTACCAATAGTAACCCCCTTTTATACCAATGAAAGGACACCACACAGATATATATTCAAAATATACATGTATTTATTTCTCAAAGTAACCCCTAGTCTCTTTATGAGCACAGGAGCACAAATCGTCAAACAAGATTATCACAGAATACACAGAAGTTGCACTTTATATGGATAGGCCCTGGTGGCCACTCAAACCATATACTAAAATAGTGGTATAAGTACCACGAACAGAAAAGGGAAAAGGCCTAAGGCCTCTAGAATCGCTGGGCCTACAAGGAGCTAACGTCAGTTAGTGACCAGGAGGTCCACGGGTGGCGTGTGCAGAGCAAATAGTCACACGCGTGCTCCCATAGGTTTCAATGGGTGCGTAAAAAGTACAAAGTTACTGCAAAAGGAATCTTCCGGATGACCTAGGAACTTAAGATTTGGAACACAGGCACTAGAGATGTATTACTACACTTGGGCACCGGAGTGCCAGCTTTACCTCACCCACAGGAAGCGGGTGCATAGGCCTCGAAGTGCGTCGGGTTTCTTCTATCTGTTCCGTGGGGCCTGTAGACAAAAGTGCTGCAGGCGGTCGGTCGGGAAGAGATGCAGTGGATCCAAGAGTGGATCGGAGATGTTGAAGACCTGTAAGCAGAGGGGACAGTGTTCACAGTCACTAGCCAGTGACCAGCGTGGCACCAGGTGGGTACCAGGCAATGTCGGGTGCAAACAGGAAGGAAGGTGTAGCTTGACTCTGCAGCCACGTGGTCCCTGAAGGTCGACGACGTCCAGGAGTCGAGTCACGAGCTGTCCCACGCAGGCTCTCGCTGTCGGCGGTGTCGGCGACTTGATCGAAGCAAACAAGCCTTGGCAAAAGCAATTGTTGTAGGCAAGGAGTTTAAGCTGATGGTTCTGGCCAGCAAGGTCAGAGGAACTGCTCCTTTGGAGGGGAGCAAGGGCCAGTCTGGAGCAACCAGACCAGCGGTGTTTGTCGTAGATTTCGTCGCCAAGATGGCCACTAGCCAGCGGGCCAGCAACCGGTTAGGCGCGTCGAGTGGCAAAATGCAGAAGGGCCCCACGCAGATCGTGGACATGCTGGAGGGCTCACCTTTGGTGCAGATGCTGCTCGAGGGTTGGGCTTCTCAGGACCCAAAGCACAACTTGGAGGGAGCCTCGGTTGTTGCACTGGTCAGCTTGTCGTAGTCGTTCCAAGATGGCTGGCTCCACGTGTCTCGGTGCCTCCACGGGTCTCCTCTTTTCAGGGACTGTGGATCGGGCGGTGAGAGGTCTGGAGGTCCAGGTCTTGTCAGTCTCTGGGCTCGGGCTCCGGCGGGAGGCGGCGGCAAAGCAGACGGTGATTCGCTGGATGGTGCTTGCGTTAGCAAGGTGGTCACTCCCTGACCACAGGGGAGATTTTCTTCAGTCTTCTGTGCAGCAGAATGTCGAAGTTCCCGTCTTCTTCTTAGTTTCAAGTTGATTCCAGGATGTCTGAAGTCTTAGGACACAGCTCCTACCTTTATTCGGATTCTAGGGGCCGGACTACCTGCTAGGTCCCTCCCTATGGGTGGGACCAGGAAGGGGGGTGGTTACACCCCCAATCCTTTGTCCAGCTCGCCCCAGGCCCGGGACTGGTGTGCCCCAGGACCGGTTTGAACTGGCATATGCCCCGAGGCTCCTTGTGAGCCACAGGCATGTCTGGTTTCTTTCAAGCCCTACCTGACCAATACACAAAATCCTGTCTGGGGTGGTGCACGCACCTCCCCTGGCAGGAAACCCTTTGTCCACACCTCCCAAGCTGGAAGGACTCCCAGCAGCAGGAGGGCAGACTTGTGTCTGTGGTGGCAGCATCCATTTTGTGGAGCTGAGGCTATGTCTGATTTTACCCGGGTTTCAGGCACTGTACATGTCGTGTCCCTCTAGAAGGGTGGAATGCTAACCCCGTCGCCAGAATTGGCGAGGGGTTAGTATTCCAATTCGTATGACACCTTACTCGACATGTTTTGATAAAGCCAAACCAAAGATAGCATTTAACCGCGAGGTTCATAATGCACTTAAGAGTATATGGTATGACGATATCTGGAAACAGTAGAAGGAAGTTGTTCCGACCACTGCAGACAGGCTCAGCTCGTGCCAGAGCACCATCTCACATGGAACCAAGCACTCTGCCTTCAGGATTGTTAAGGCCTGCTATAGGAGTGACTTATAGGTTACCAGGTGTCCCATTTAAGGTTTAGGTATAGGTATACTACACCTAAGTAAGAGGTGATTACACCAACTTACCCCAGCTGAGTGATCAGCCAGTTGTGTCAGATTGTTAGGCCAAGCCTGGGGTGGCATAATACATGCTGCAGCCCTTGGCAGGCCTTGGGTACACCAATGCCCTGGGTACCTAGTGTACACTGGTACAGGGGCTGACAGGGTGATCCACTTCCAATTGGTTATGCACCTAGGGTGCATAGTTTTAATTTAGTAGAGAGAACAGCAGGCTGGGGGTCTGATTGGCAGGCCCACAGCCTCAATATGTCAAAAACCAGTGAAGCAAAAAGCAAAAAATTTGGGGTGACCATAGGATAGCAGACCCTACTCTCCTACAACCATATACTAAAATAGTGGTATAAGTACCACGAACAGAAAAGGGAAAAGGCCTAGGGCCTCTAGAATCGCTGGGCCTACAAGGAGCTAACGTCAGTTAGTGACCAGGAGGTCCACGGGTGGCGTGTGCAGAGCAAATAGTCACACGCGTGCTCCCATAGGTTTCAATGGGTGCGTAAAAAGTACAAAGTTACTGCAAAGGAGATCTTCCGGGTTAACTAGGAACTTAAGATTTGGAACACAGGCACTAGAGATGTATTACTACACTTGGGCACCGGAGTACCAGCTTTACCTCACCCACAGGAAGCGGGTGCATAGGCCTCAAAGTGCGTCGGGTTTCTTCTATCTGTTCCGTTGAGCTTGAAGACAAAGATGCTGCAGGCGGTCGGTCCGGGAGAGATGCAGGGGATCCAAGAGTGGATCGGAGTTGCAGAAGGCCTGAAAGCAGAGGGGACAGTGTTCACAGTCACTAGCCAGTGACCGGCGTGGCACCAGGTAGGTACCAGGCGATGTCGGGTGCAAACAGGTGATGAGGGGTAGCTTGTCTCCGCAGCCACGTGGTCCCTGAAGGTCGACGACGTCCAGGAGTCGGCTCACGAGCTGTCCCACGCAGGCTCTCGCTGTCGGCGGTGTCGGCGACTTGGTCGAAGCAAACAAGCCTTGGCAAAAGCAATTGTAGGAGGATTCGGAAGTCAGCTGTTGGTTCTGACCAGCAAGGTCAGAGGGATTGCTCCTTTGGAGAGGAGCAAGGGCCAGTCTGGAGCAACCAGACCAGCGGTGTTTTTCGTAGAGTTCGTCGCCAAGATGGCCACTAGCCAGCGGGCCAGCAACCGGTTAGGCGCGTCGAGTGGCAAAATGCAGAAGGGCCCCACGCAGATCGTGGAGATGCTGGAGGGCTCACCTTTGGTGCAAATGCTGCTCGAGAGTTGGGCTTCTCAGATCCCAAAGCACAACTTGGAGGGAGCCTCGGTTGTTGCACTTGTCAGCTTGTCGTAGTCGATCCAAGATGGCTGGCTCCACGTGTCTCGGTGCCTCCACGGGTCTCCTCTTTGCAGGGACTGTGGATCGGGCGGTGAGAGGTCTGGAGGTCCAGGTCTTGTCAGTCTCTGGGCTCGGGCTCCGGCGGGAGGCGGCGGCAAAGCAGACGTTGATTCGCTGGATGGTGCTTGCGTTAGCAAGGTGGTCACTCCCTGACCACAGGGGAGATTGGCTTCAGTCCTCTGTGCGGCAGAGCGTCGAAGTTCCCGTCTTCTTCTTAGTTTCAAGTTGATTCCAGGATGTCTGAAGTCTTAGGACACAGCTCCTACCTTTATTCGGATTCTAGGGGCCGGACTACCTGCTAGGTCCCTCCCTATGGGTGGGACCAGGAAGGGGGGTGGTTGCACCCCCAATCCTTTGTCCAGCTCGCCCCAGGCCCGGGACTGGTGTGCCCCAGGACCGGTTTGAACTGGCATATGCCCCGAGGCTCCTTGTGAGCCACAGGCATGTCTGGTTTCTTTCAAGCCCTACCTGACCAATACACAAAATCCTGTCTGGGGTGGTGCTCGCACCTCCCCTGGCAGGAAACCCTTTGTCCACACCTCCCAAGCTGGAAGGACTCCCAGCAGCAGGAGGGCAGACTTGTGTCTGTGGTGGCAGCATCCATTTTGTGGAGCTGAGGCTATGTCTGATTTTACCCGGGTTTCAGGTACTGTACATGTCGTGTCCCTCTAGAAGGGTGGAATGCTAACCCCGTCGCCAGAATTGGCGAGGGGTTAGTATTCCAATTCGTATGACACCTTACTCGACATGTTTTGATAAAGCCAAACCAAAGATAGCATTTAACCGCGAGGTTCATAATGCACTTAAGAGTATATGGTATGACGATATCTGGAAACAGTAGAAGGAAGTTGTTCCGACCACTGCAGACAGGCTCAGCTCATGCCAGAGCACCATCTCACATGGAACCAAGCACTCTGCCTTCAGGATTGTTAGGGCCTGCCATAGGAGTGACTTATAGGTTACCAGGTGTCCCATTTAAGGTTAGGTATAGGTATACTACACCTAAGTAAGAGGTGATTACACCAACTTACCCCAGCTGAGTGATCAGCCAGTTGTGTCAAATCATTAGGCCAAGCCTGGGGTGGCATAATACATGCTGCAGCCCTTGGCAGGCCTTGGGTACACCAATGCCCTGGGTACCTAGTGTACACTGGTACAGGGGCTGACAGGGTGATCCACTTCCAATTGGTTATGCACCTAGGGTGCATAGTTTTAATTTAGTAGAGAGAACAGCAGGCTGGGGGTCTGATTGGCAGGCCCACAGCCTCAATATGTCAAAAACCAGTGAAGCAAAAAGCAAAAATTTGGGGTGACCATAGGATAGCAGACCCTACTCTCCTACACAACCCCCCCCCAAACGCTGGGACATTAAACTAGCCTTGACCAGTCTCGTCTTCATGTCCTAAGTGGAAGTACCTGGAGAGACCATCTGCATTCCCATGGTCAGTACCTGGCCGGTGCTCCACTGTAAAGTCCATCCCCTGTAGGGAAATGGACCACCTAAGCAGTTTGGGGTTTTCACCCTTCATCTGATTTAGCCACAAGAGGGGCTTATGGTCGGTCTGAATCTTGAAGTGAGTGCCAAACAAGTATGGCCTCAGCTTCTTCAGGGCCCACACCACAGCAAAGGCCTCCCTCTCAATAGCTGACCAATTCTTCTCTCTGGGGGTCAACCTTCTGCTAATAAAAGCAATGGGTTGGTCTTGACCATCTACATTAAGTTGTGACAGCACAGCTCCCACACCCAACTCAGAAGCATCTGTTTGGACAATAAACTCTTTGGAGTAGTCAGGACTTTTCAGGATAGGTGCAGAGCACATGGCCTCCTTCAGGTCATCAAATGCCTTTTGACAGCTTACTGTCCACTGAACCTTTTTGGGCATCTTCTTGGATGTCAGATCATTAAGAGGAGTCACAATGGACCCATAGTTCTTAACAAACTTCCTGTAGTACCCAGTCAAGCCCAAGAAAGCTCGAACTTGAGTCTGGGTGGTTGGAGGGGACCAGTCCTTGATGGATTGTATCTTACTCTCCAGTGGTTGAACTTGGCCTCCACCTACAAGGTGGCCCAAATATACAACCTTACTCTGCCCTATCTGGCACTTAGTAGCCTTGATAGTGAGGCCTGCCCTCTGCAGGGCCTCAAGAGCCTTCTTCAGGTGGATCAGGTGATCCTCCCAGGTGGAGCTAAAGACAGCAATGTCATCAAGATATGCTGCACAAAAGCCATCCAACCCAGTAAGGACTTGGTTCACCAGCCTTTGGAAGGTGGCAGGTGCATTCTTCAGACCAAAGGGCATCACCACAAACTGATAATGCCCACCTGGGGTTGAGAATGCTGTTTTGGCCTTAGACTCCTCAGCTAATCTGATTTGCCAATAGCCAGCTGTTAAGTCAAATGTGCTCAAAAACTTTGCAGAAGCTAGTTTGTCTATGAGCTCATCTGCCCTTGGAATAGGGTGTGCATCTGTCCTGGTGACAGCATTGAGTCCTCTGTAATCCACACAGAACCTCATCTCTCTCTTGCCATCTTTGGTGTGAGGTTTGGGGACCAGAACCACTGGGCTAGCCCAGGGGCTCTCTGAGGGTTCAATGACACCTAATTCCAGCATTTTATGTACCTCAGCCTTTATACAGTCCCTGACGTGGTCAGGTTGTCTGTAAAGTTTGTTCTTTACAGGCAGACTGTCACCAGTGTCCACAACATGGGTACACCAGTCAGTTTGACTAGGTATCAAGGAAAACATATGTGAAAATGATTGTAGAACCTGTCTACATTCAGTCTGCTGATGGGCAGTGAGGTTGCCTCCAAGGGTCACTCCTTCAACTGAGCCATCTTCAGGGTTCTGAGACAACAGGTCTGGGAGAGGGTCACTCTCTTCCTCCTGTCCCTCATCTGTAGCCATGAGCAAGCCCATGTCTGCCCTGTCAACATATGCTTTAAGCCTGTTAACATGGAGTACCCTGTGGGGACTCCTGGGAGTTCCTAGGTCCACCAAGTAGGTGACCTCTCCCTTCTTTTCCAGGATTGTATGGGGTCCAGACCATTTGTCTTGGAGTGCTGCTGGGGCCACTGGCTCCAACACCCATACCTTCTGTCCTGGCTGAAACTCAACCAAGACAGCCTTTTGGTCATGCCAAGCTTTCTGTAAGGCCTGGCTTGCCTCAAGGTTTTTGGATGCCTTCTCCATATACTCAGCCATCCTGGAGCGGAGACCAAGTACATAGTCCACTATGTCTAGCTTAGGCTTTTTGAGAGGTAACTCCCAGCCTTCCTTCACCAAACACAGTGGGCCTCTCACAGGGTGCCCAAACAACAATTCAAAGGGGCTGTAGCCAACTCCTTTTTGTGGGACCTCTCTGTAAGCAAACAGAAGGCAGGGTAGAAGGATGTCCCATCTTCGCCTGAGCTTTTCAGGTAATCCTTTGATCATACCCTTTAGGGTCTTGTTGAATCTCTCAACAAGCCCATTGCATTGTGGGTGATAAGGGGTGGTGAACTTGTAGTTGACACCACATTCCTTCCACATAGCTGTTAAGTATCCAGACATAAAGTTGGTACCTCTGTCAGATACTACCTCCTTAGGAAACCCCACTCTGGAGAATACTCCCAGCAGGGCCCTGGCCACAACAGGAGCTGTAGTGGTCCTAAGGGGAATTGCCTCTGGGTACCTGGTGGCATGATCCACTACCACCAGTATAAATCTGTGCCCAGATGCAGTGGGAGGATCCATGGGACCCACTATGTCTATTCCCACTCTTTCAAAGGGAACCCCCACCACAGGTAGTGGTATCAGGGGGGCCTTTGTTGTGCCACCTGATTTGCCACTGGCTTGGCAGGTAACACAGGAGCGACAAAACTCCTTTGTATCTTCATTCATATGGGGCCAGTGAAAGTGAGGGACAAGCCTGTCCCAAGTCTTGTTCTGGCCTAAGTGTCCTGCTAAAGGAATATCATGGGCCAAGGTAAGAAGGAAGCCCCTAAATTGCAGAGGTATAACCAACCTCCTGGTTGCACCAGGCTTGGGGTCTCTAGCCTCTGAATAAAGGAGCCCTTCCTCCCAATACACTTTATGGGTACCTTGAGCATTCCCAGCAGCCTCAGCAGCAGCCAGCTGTCTGAGGGGTTCAAGAGAGGGACAGGATAACTGAGCCTGCCTCAAGTCAGCCCTTGAAGGTCCCCCTGTCCCCAGAAACTCAACCTGGTCAGGTTCAAGCTCTTCAGGGACAGTTCCTTCAGGGTCCTCTAGATCAGCTTCCTGGGAAGGCTGATCATCACTCTGAGGCAGGGGGGAAGGCACAGCCTTGACCCTCCTGTTCTTCTTCTTGGTAGGTGCTTGGTCCATTGTTCCAGGATCCAAGACCTGTGGTTCAGTGAGGCACTTTTTGGCCTGTGACCTGGTCACAGCAAGGACATGTGATGATATACCTAACATCTCTGCATGAGTCCTGTACTCCACTTCTGACC
Organism: Triturus cristatus; assembly: GCF_964204655.1. Taxonomy (NCBI): domain Eukaryota; kingdom Metazoa; phylum Chordata; class Amphibia; order Caudata; family Salamandridae; genus Triturus; species Triturus cristatus. The sequence goes on along the minus strand of NW_028187874.1, from coordinate 385,843 downwards.
ATAGAGAACTCTCTAGGTCATTGCCCAACAAACATTCTACTGGGAGGTCTGCACTAACCACAACCCTTTTGAGGCCAGTTACCCCTCCCCATGAGAAGTTAACAACTGCCACACTGTGTGAAGTAGTGGCATTGCTGGCATTGGTCACCAGGTAGTTCTCACCTGGCATGTACTGTCCAGGGTCCACAAAGCCTGGTGTCACCATAGTGACACTGGCACATGTGTCCCTGTAGGCTTGAGCCACTTTGTCATTAATTAAAGGAGTCTGTCTGTACTTGCCCAGGTTACTGGGGCTCACAGTCAGGGACAAATCAATGTCCCCATCACAGATCAAGACTGCCTGTGTCAGGGTTCTGTCTAAGTCAGAATCTCCTTCAGTTCCCATAGTGATTCCCATTACACCCTTTGTCTGGGGACCAACACTGCTAACAGTAGTACTGGGAGCAGGTGCCTTAGGGGCAACAGTGTTGGGGGCTCCACCCTTTTTGCAATCACTAGTCCAGTGAGTTGTATGTTTGCAATGATTGCACCAGGGTTTCTTTTGACCTTCTTTCTACTTTTTAGACTGTTGTTGGGACCCACCCTCCTTAGCAGTAGTTTGGGGCCCTGTTGAAGACTTCTGGTCTTTAGATTTCTGATCTCCACCCTTTTGGTCTGTTTTCTTCTGATCACCCCCTTGGCCCTGGTTCTGGTTCTTTTGCTTAACCCTGGTTCTGACCCATTTGTCTGCCTTCTTTCCCAATTCTTGGGGAGAGGTCAGATCAGAGTCAACCAAGTGTTGATGCAGTTGCTGGTTTTGACAGTTATTTAAAATCTGTTCTCTCATCATCAAATTATACAATCCTGTAAAATCAGATACCTTACTTCCCAGCAACCAACCCTCCAAAGCCTTAGTGGCACATTCAATGTATTCAGACCAGTCCTGAGTCTGTGTCTTTTGGGTGTCTCTGAACATTAACCTGTACTGCTCAGTGGTTAAGCCTAACCCATCAACTAGAACACTCTTCAGGACTCTGTAGTTTCTGACATCCTCTTCTCTAACAGTGAGGAGTCTGTCTCTGCCTCTTCCCTCAAAGGAGAGCCAGAGGATTGCTGCCCACTGATCTTCAGGAACCTGCTGTACTTTGCAGGCTCTCTCAAGAGCAGTTATCCACTTGTGGATGTCATCCCCACTTTTGTAGGGGGGCACAACCTTAGACAGGTTTCTATTGTCGAAAACCCTATCTTTGTCCTTAGGGACAATGCTGCCACCAGTGGGTATAGACCCACTCTCTCTAGGTTGCCTAGCCTTGTTCAGTTTTTCTTCCATCAGGGCTACTTCTAGCTCCTGCTTCCTGATCCTCAGCTGGGCTTCCTGCATTCTGGCCTCATGTTCCCTCCTCTGAGGGGTGGTCATCCTTTTCCTGGAGTGACCTTGAGAGCCTCTAGAGCCATGAGAAGCATTGGAGTCACCTGAGCGATTCCTTTGCCTCCCAAGCCCTGTGTTAAGTCCACTGGGGAGATCCAATGGGGTGAACCCATTGTCAGTCCCCAATAGCCTTAGTTTAGCTGGGCCAAGTATAATACTTGGCACTGGGCTAGTTCTCCCTTCATCCTCACTACTGTCAGTATCCTTTTCACTCTCATCCTCTGTGGTAGGCATCCCATCTAAGGGGTGACTATTGGGAAGGGGTACTTCAGTGGCATCTTCAGAAGGGGGGCCTCCTGTTCCTGTCCCTAAGGGGGCTAACTGGGAAGCTTTCTTGAGTGCTCTCTGATTCTCATCATTCTGTAAGAGCTCTCTGAGCTCAGCAGAGTTTGGGTTCTTGGGCTGTTTAAGGCCTCTAAGAGTTGCCAAATGCCTGAGCTCATTCTGATTAAGGGTAGCAAAGCTGGTTGGTGCCCTCTGGGGGTCACTCTCGACAGAGATGGGTACAGTGGACCCCTCTGCCCCGGCCATTGCTCTTAAGTGTGGGTGGATGTGTTGCAATCTACCTACACTTGGGTTTACCTACTAAACCTATCTAGTAGTTGTAGTCAGGGTGTGCTACTCCCTTTGCTCTACAACAACTAAGTTCAGTAGAACTTAAGTATATCTAATCTTGTTTTATATGTACCTACAGGTACCTATGTGATCTTTCAATTGGTAACCAAGAGATTACAATGGTAAAACACAGCAAGCTCAAATCCAACCGCTGCTCACCAATGTGAGAAGTTGGCCTGGTATATGATGCTCACTAGTTAAAGTGATCACCTTGTACCATGCCAAGCAACCCTTATGGTGTGGTTGTAAGTCAACCTTTTCGGACTAGCTGCCCTAGTGGTAGCGTAGGCTAAGCAGTCTTTGAGGCTAAACTCGTGATGCGTGTTAAGCCAGCTGTTTTACCAAATGCAACCCCCTTTTATACCAATGAAAGGACACCACACAGATATATATTCAAAATATATATGTATTTATTTCTCAAAGTAACCCCTAGTCTCTTTATGAGCACAGGAGCACAAATCGTCAAACAAGATTATCACAGAATACACAGAAGTTGCACTTTATATGGATAGGCCCTGGTGGCCACTAGAACCATATACTAAAATAGTGGTATAAGTACCACGAACAGAAAAGGGAAAAGGCCTAGGGCCTCTAGAATCGCTGGGCCTACAAGGAGCTAACGTCAGTTAGTGACCAGGAGGTCCACGGGTGGCGTGTGCAGAGCAAATAGTCACACGCGTGCTCCCATAGGTTTCAATGGGTGCGTAAAAAGTACAAAGTTACTGCAAAGGAGATCTTCCGGGTTAACTAGGAACTTAAGATTTGGAACACAGGCACTAGAGATGTATTACTACACTTGGGCACCGGAGTACCAGCTTTACCTCACCCACAGGAAGCGGGTGCATAGGCCTCAAAGTGCGTCGGGTTTCTTCTATCTGTTCCGTTGAGCTTGAAGACAAAGATGCTGCAGGCGGTCGGTCCGGGAGAGATGCAGGGGATCCAAGAGTGGATCGGAGTTGCAGAAGGCCTGAAAGCAGAGGGGACAGTGTTCACAGTCACTAGCCAGTGACCGGCGTGGCACCAGGTAGGTACCAGGCGATGTCGGGTGCAAACAGGTGATGAGGGGTAGCTTGTCTCCGCAGCCACGTGGTCCCTGAAGGTCGACGACGTCCAGGAGTCGGCTCACGAGCTGTCCCACGCAGGCTCTCGCTGTCGGCGGTGTCGGCGACTTGGTCGAAGCAAACAAGCCTTGGCAAAAGCAATTGTAGGAGGATTCGGAAGTCAGCTGTTGGTTCTGACCAGCAAGGTCAGAGGGATTGCTCCTTTGGAGAGGAGCAAGGGCCAGTCTGGAGCAACCAGACCAGCGGTGTTTTTCGTAGAGTTCGTCGCCAAGATGGCCACTAGCCAGCGGGCCAGCAACCGGTTAGGCGCGTCGAGTGGCAAAATGCAGAAGGGCCCCACGCAGATCGTGGAGATGCTGGAGGGCTCACCTTTGGTGCAAATGCTGCTCGAGAGTTGGGCTTCTCAGATCCCAAAGCACAACTTGGAGGGAGCCTCGGTTGTTGCACTTGTCAGCTTGTCGTAGTCGATCCAAGATGGCTGGCTCCACGTGTCTCGGTGCCTCCACGGGTCTCCTCTTTGCAGGGACTGTGGATCGGGCGGTGAGAGGTCTGGAGGTCCAGGTCTTGTCAGTCTCTGGGCTCGGGCTCCGGCGGGAGGCGGCGGCAAAGCAGACGTTGATTCGCTGGATGGTGCTTGCGTTAGCAAGGTGGTCACTCCCTGACCACAGGGGAGATTGGCTTCAGTCCTCTGTGCGGCAGAGCATCGAAGTTCCCGTCTTCTTCTTAGTTTCAAGTTGATTCCAGGATGTCTGAAGTCTTAGGACACAGCTCCTACCTTTATTCGGATTCTAGGGGCCGGACTACCTGCTAGGTCCCTCCCTATGGGTGGGACCAGGAAGGGGGGTGGTTACACCCCCAATCCTTTGTCCAGCTCGCCCCAGGCCCGGGACTGGTGTGCCCCAGGACCGGTTTGAACTGGCATATGCCCCGAGGCTCCTTGTGAGCCACAGGCATGTCTGGTTTCTTTCAAGCCCTACCTGACCAATACACAAAATCCTGTCTGGGGTGGTGCTCGCACCTCCCCTGGCAGGAAACCCTTTGTCCACACCTCCCAAGCTGGAAGGACTCCCAGCAGCAGGAGGGCAGACTTGTGTCTGTGGTGGCAGCATCCATTTTGTGGAGCTGAGGCTATGTCTGATTTTACCCGGGTTTCAGGTACTGTACATGTCGTGTCCCTCTAGAAGGGTGGAATGCTAACCCCGTCGCCACAATTGGCGAGGGGTTAGTATTCCAATTCGTATGACACCTTACTCGACATGTTTTGATAAAGCCAAACCAAAGATAGCATTTAACCGCGAGGTTCATAATGCACTTAAGAGTATATGGTATGACGATATCTGGAAACAGTAGAAGGAAGTTGTTCCGACCACTGCAGACAGGCTCAGCTCATGCCAGAGCACCATCTCACATGGAACCAAGCACTCTGCCTTCAGGATTGTTAGGGCCTGCCATAGGAGTGACTTATAGGTTACCAGGTGTCCCATTTAAGGTTAGGTATAGGTATACTACACCTAAGTAAGAGGTGATTACACCAACTTACCCCAGCTGAGTGATCAGCCAGTTGTGTCAAATCGTTAGGCCAAGCCTGGGGTGGCATAATACATGCTGCAGCCCTTGGCAGGCCTTGGGTACACCAATGCCCTGGGTACCTAGTGTACACTGGTACAGGGGCTGACAGGGTGATTGTAGGAAGGTGGATATCTGACTATGGTTACCCCCAAATTTTTGCCTAGTGTCTAGCTGGTTTTTCGACTTAGTTGGCCTGAGATCCTGCCATTCAGGCTCTCAGGCTATCTGCTCTCTCTGTAAAATGGACTCCATGTACCCTAGGTACATACCCAATTGGTTGGATCACCCTGTCAGCCCCTGTACCAGTGTACACTAGGTACCCAGGGCATTGGTGTATCCAAGGCCTGCCAGGGGCTGAAGCATGTATTATGCCACCCCAGGCTTGGCCTAACAATCTGACACAACTGGCTGATCACTCAGCTGGGGTAAGTTGGTGTAATCACCTCTTACTTAGGTGTAGTATACCTATACCTAAACTTAAATGGGACACCTGGTAACCTATAAGTCACTCCTATGGCAGGCCTTAACAATCCTGAAGGCAGAGTGCTTGGTTCCATGTGAGATGGTGCTCTGGCATGAGCTGAGCCTGTCTGCAGTGGTCGGAACAACTTCCCTCTACTGTTTCCAGATATCGTCATACCATATACTCTTAAGTGCATTATGAACCTCGCGGTTAAATGCTATCTTTGGTTTGGCTTTATCAAAACATGTCGAGTAAGGTGTCATACGAATTGGAATACTAACCCCTCGCCAATTCTGGCGACGGGGTTAGCATTCCACCCTTCTAGAGGGACACGACATGTACAGTACCTGAAACCCGGGTAAAATCAGACATAGCCTCAGCTCCACAAAATGGATGCTGCCACCACAGACACAAGTCTGCCCTCCTGCTGCTGGGAGTCCTTCCAGCTTGGGAGGTGTGGACAAAGGGTTTCCTGCCAGGGGAGGTGCGTGCACCACCCCAGACAGGATTTTGTGTATTGGTCAGGTAGGGCTTGAAAGAAACCAGACATGCCTGTGGCTCACAAGGAGCCTCGGTGCATATGCCAGTTCAAACCGGTCCTGGGGCACACCAGTCCCGGGCCTGGGGCGAGCTGGACAAAGGATTGGGGGTGTAACCACCCCCCTTCCTGGTCCCACCCATAGGGAGGGACCTAGCAGGTAGTCCGGCCCCTAGAATCCGAATAAAGGTAGGAGCTGTGTCCTAAGACTTTAGACATCCTGGAATCAACTTGAAACTAAGAAGAAGACGGGAACTTCGACATTCTGCTGCACAGAAGACTGAAGAAAATCTCCCCTGTGGTCAGGGAGTGACCACCTTGCTAACGCAAGCACCATCCAGCGAATCACCGTCTGCTTTGCCGCCGCCTCCCGCCGGAGCCCGAGCCCAGAGACTGACAAGACCTGGACCTCCAGACCTCTCACCGCCCGATCCACAGTCCCTGCAAAGAGGAGACCCGTGGAGGCACCGAGACACGTGGAGCCAGCCATCTTGGAACGACTACGACAAGCTGACAAGTGCAACAACCGAGGCTCCCTCCAAGTTGTGCTTTGGGTCCTGAGAAGCCCAACCCTCGAGCAGCATCTGCACCAAAGGTGAGCCCTCCAGCATCTCCACGATCTGCGTGGGGCCCTTCTGCATTTTGCCACTCGACGCGCCTAACCGGTTGCTGGCCCGCTGGCTAGTGGCCATCTTGGCGACGAAATCTACGACAAACACCGCTGGTCTGGTTGCTCCAGACTGGCCCTTGCTCCCCTCCAAAGGAGCAGTTCCTCTGACCTTGCTGGTCAGAACCATCAGCTTAAACTCCTTGCCTACAACAATTGCTTTTGCCAAGGCTTGTTTGCTTCGATCAAGTCGCCGACACCGCCGACAGCGAGAGCCTGCGTGGGACAGCTCGTGACTCGACTCCTGGACGTCGTCGACCTTCAGGGACCACGTGGCTGCAGAGTCAAGCTACACCTTCCTTCCTGTTTGCACCCGACATCGCCTGGTACCCACCTGGTGCCACGCTGGTCACTGGCTAGTGACTGTGAACACTGTCCCCTCTGCTTACAGGTCTTCAACATCTCCGATCCACTCTTGGATCCACTGCATCTCTTCCCGACCGACCGCCTGCAGCACTTTTGTCTACAGGCCCCACGGAACAGATAGAAGAAACCCGACGCACTTCGAGGCCTATGCACCCGCTTCCTGTGGGTGAGGTAAAGCTGGCACACCTGTGCCCAAGTGTAGTATTACATCTCTAGTGCCTGTGTTCCAAATCTTAAGTTCCTAGGTTACCCGGAAGATTCCTTTTGCAGTAACTTTGTACTTTTTACGCACCCATTGAAACCTATGGGAGCACGCGTGTGACTATTTGCTCTGCACACGCCACCCGTGGACCTCCTGGTCACTAACTGACGTTAGCTCCTTGTAGGCCCAGCGATTCTAGAGGCCCTAGGCCTTTTCCCTTTTCTGTTCGTGGTACTTATACCACTATTTTAGTATATGGTTCGAGTGGCCACCAGGGCCTATCCATATAAAGTGCAACTTCTGTGTATTCTGTGATAATCTTGTTTGACGATTTGTGCTCCTGTGCTCATAAAGAGACTAGGGGTTACTTTGAGAAATAAATACATATATATTTTGAATATATATCTGTGTGGTGTCCTTTCATTGGTATAAAAGGGGGTTACTATTGGTAAAACAGCCTGCTTAACACGCATCACGAGTTTAGCCTCAAAGACTGCTTAGCCTACGCTACCACTAGGGCAGCTAGTCCGAAAAGGTTGACTTACAACCACACCATAAGGGTTGCTTGGCATGGTACAAGGTGATCACTTTAACTAGTGAGCATCATATACCAGGCCAACTTCTCACATTGGTGAGCAGCGGTTGGATTTGAGCTTGCTGTGTTTTACCATTGTAATCTCTTGGTTACCAATTGAAAGATCACATAGGTACCTGTAGGTACATATAAAACAAGATTAGATATACATAAGTTCTACTGAACTTAGTTGTTGTAGAGCTAAGGGAGTAGCACACCCTGACTACAACTACTAGATAGGTTTAGTAGGTAAACCCAAGTGTAGGTAGATTGCAACACATCCACCCACACTTAAGAGCAATGGCCGGGGCAGAGGGGTCCACTGTACCCATCTCTGTTGAGAGTGACCCCCAGAGGGCACCATCCAGCTTTGCTACCCTTAATCAGAATGAGCTCAGGCATTTGGCAACTCTTAGAGGCCTTAAACAGCCCAAGAACCCAAACTCTGCTGAGCTCAGAGAGCTCTTACAGAATGATGAGAATCAGAGAGCACTCAAGAAAGCTTCCCAGTTAGCCCCCTTAGGGACAGGAACAGGAGGCCCCCCTTCTAAAGATGCCACTGAAGTACCCCTTCCCAATAGTCACCCCTTAGATGGGATGCCTACCACAGAGGATGAGAGTGAAAAGGATACTGACAGTAGTGAGGATGAAGGGAGAACTAGCCCAGTGCCAAGTGTTATACTTGGCCCAGCTAAACCAAGGCTATTGGGGACTGACAGTGGGTTCAACCCACTGGATCTCCCCAGTGGACTTAACACAGGGCTGGGAAGGCAAAGGAATCGCTCAGGTGACTCCAATGCTTCCCATGGCTCTAGAGGCTCTCAAGGTCACTCCAGGAGAAGGATGACCACCCCTCAGAGGAGGGAACATGAGGCCAGAATGCAGGAAGCCCAGCTGAGGATCAGGAAGCAGGAGCTAGAAGTAGCCCTGATGGAAGAAAAACTGAACAAGGCTAGGCAACCTAGAGAGAGTGGGTCTATACCCACTGGTGGCAGCATTGTCCCTAGGGACAAAGATAGGGTCTTTGACAATAGGAACCTGTCCAAGATTGTGCCCCCCTACAAAAGTGGGGATGACATCCACAAATGGATGACTGCTCTTGAGAGAGCCTGCAAAGTGCAGCAGGTTCCTGAAGACCAGTGGGCAGCAATCTTATGGCTCTCCTTTGAGGGGAGAGGCAGAGATAGACTCCTCACTGTTAGAGAAGAGGATGTCAGAAATTACAGAGTCCTGAAGAGTGTCCTAGTTGATGGGTTAGGCTTAACCACTGAACAGTACAGGTTAATGTTCAGAGACACCCCGAAGACACAGACTCAGGACTGGTCTGAATATGTGGAATGTGCAACTAAGGCTTTGGAGGGTTGGTTGCTGGGAAGTAAGGTGTCTGATTATACAGGATTGTACAATTTGATGATGAGAGAGCAGATTTTAAGTAATTGTCAAAACCAGCTTCTCCATCAACACCTGGTAGACTCAGATTTGACCTCTCCCCAAGAATTGGGAAAGAGGGCAGATAAATGGGTCAGGACCAGGATCAGGCCTAAAAACCAGGGTGGTGACCAAAAGAAAGATACCACCAAGCCTCAAGAGAAGGGTGGGGATAAAGAAAAAGAGAAACCTTCCTCAGGGCCCCAAAACTCCACACAGGGTGGCGGGTCCCAAGCTCCCTCCTCTACCACAGCTAAAAAGCCCTACTGCCATGAGTGTAAAACTCCTGGGCATTGGAAAACTGACAGCGGTTGCCCAAGGGCTAAAAACAAAACTGTTCCTCCAATTACTCCTGTCACACCACCTATTACTGTCAGCAGTAATCCCCCAGGTGGTGGGAGTGCCCCCAGAAATCTGGGTGGGTTTACTTGGGGAACACAGGGGGACCCTGGCTTAGCCAATTCCCCTACAGCAACCACTCTTGTCTGTGATGGTGGCATGGGGTTTGCCAACTTCACTGCCTGTCCCAACACTTTGGGTAGTGTAGGAAGGTGGATATCTGACTATGGTTACCCCCAAATTTTTGCCTAGTGTCTAGCTGGTTTTTCGACTTAGTTGGCCTGAGATCCTGCCATTCAGGATCTCAGCCTGGCTGTTCTCTCTTTAAAATGGACTCCATGTACCCTAGGTACATACCCAATTGGTTGGATCACCCTGTCAGCCCCTGTACCAGTGTACACTAGGTACCCAGGGCATTGGTGTACCCAAGGCCTGCCAGGGGCTGCAGCATGTATTATGCCACCCCAGGCTTGGCCTAACAATCTGACACAACTGGCTGATCACTCAGCTGGGGTAAGTTGGTGTAATCACCTCTTACTTAGGTGTAGTATACCTATACCTAACCTTAAATGGGACACCTGGTAACCTATAAGTCACTCCTATGGCAGGCCTTAACAATCCTGAAGGCAGAGTGCTTGGTTCCATGTGAGATGGTGCTCTGGCATGAGCTGAGCCTGTCTGCAGTGGTCGGAACAACTTCCTTCTACTGTTTCCAGATATCGTCATACCATATACTCTTAAGTGCATTATGAACCTCGCGGTTAAATGCTAACTTTGGTTTGGCTTTATCAAAACATGTCGAGTAAGGTGTCATACGAATTGGAATACTAACCCCTCGCCAATTCTGGCGACGGGGTTAGCATTCCACCCTTCTAGAGGGACACGACATGTACAGTACCTGAAACCCGGGTAAAATCAGACATAGCCTCAGCTCCACAAAATGGATGCTGCCACCACAGACACAAGTCTGCCCTCCTGCTGCTGGGAGTCCTTCCAGCTTGGGAGGTGTGGACAAAGGGTTTCCTGCCAGGGGAGGTGCATGCACCACCCCAGACAGGATTTTGTGTATTGGTCAGGTAGGGCTTGAAAGAAACCAGACATGCCTGTGGCTCACAAGGAGCCTCGGTGCATATGCCAGTTCAAACCGGTCCTGGGGCACACCAGTCCCGGGCCTGGGGCGAGCTGGACAAAGGATTGGGGGTGTAACCACCCCCCTTCCTGGTCCCACCCATAGGGAGGGACCTAGCAGGTAGTCCGGCCCCTAGAATCCGAATAAAGGTAGGAGCTGTGTCCTAAGACTTCAGACATCCTGGAATCAACTTGAAACTAAGAAGAAGACGGGAACTTCGACATTCTGCTGCACAGAAGACTGAAGAAAATCTCCCCTGTGGTCAGGGAGTGACCACCTTGCTAACGCAAGCACCATCCAGCGAATCACCGTCTGCTTTGCCGCCGCCTCCCGCCGGAGCCCGAGCCCAGAGACTGACAAGACCTGGACCTCCAGACCTCTCACCGCCCGATCCACAGTCCCTGCAAAGAGGAGACCCGTGGAGGCACCGAGACACGTGGAGCCAGCCATCTTGAAACGACTACGACAAGCTGACCAGTGCAACAACCGAGGCTCCCTCCAAGTTGTGCTTTGGGTCCTGAGAAGCCCAACCCTCGAGCAGCATCTGCACCAAAGGTGAGCCCTCCAGCATCTCCACGATCTGCGTGGGGCCCTTCTGCATTTTGCCACTCGACGCGCCTAACCGGTTGCTGGCCCGCTGGCTAGTGGCCATCTTGGCGACGAAATCTACGACAAACACCGCTGGTCTGGTTGCTCCAGACTGGCTCTTGCTCCCCTCCAAAGGAGCAATCCCTCTGACCTTGCTGGTCAGAACCAACAGCTTAAACTCCTTGCCTACAACAATTGCTTTTGCCAAGGCTTGTTTGCTTCGATCAAGTCGCCGACACCGCCGACAGCGAGAGCCTGCGTGGGACAGCTCGTGACTCGACTCCTGGACGTCGTCGACCTTCAGGGACCACGTGGCTGCAGAGTCAAGCTACACCTTCCTTCCTGTTTGCACCCGACATCGCCTGGTACCCACCTGGTGCCACGCTGGTCACTGGCTAGTGACTGTGAACACTGTCCCCTCTGCTTACAGGTCTTCAACATCTCCGATCCACTCTTGGATCCACTGCATCTCTTCCCGACCGACCGCCTGCAGCACTTTTGTCTACAGGCCCCACGGAACAGATAGAAGAAACCCGACGCACTTCGAGGCCTATGCACCCGCTTCCTGTGGGTGAGGTAAAGCTGGCACACCTGTGCCCAAGTGTAGTATTACATCTCTAGTGCCTGTGTTCCAAATCTTAAGTTCCTAGGTCATCCGGAAGATTCCTTTTGCAGTAACTTTGTACTTTTTACGCACCCATTGAAACCTATGGGAGCACGCGTGTGACTATTTGCTCTGCACACGCCACCCGTGGACCTCCTGGTCACTAACTGACGTTAGCTCCTTGTAGGCCCAGCGATCCTAGAGGCCCTAGGCCTTTTCCCTTTTCTGTTCGTGGTACTTATACCACTATTTTAGTATATGGTTCGAGTGGCCACCAGGGCCTATCCATATAAAGTGCAACTTCTGTGTATTCTGTGATAATCTTGTTTGACGATTTGTGCTCCTGTGCTCATAAAGAGACTAGGGGTTACTTTGAGAAATAAATACATATATATTTTGAATATATATCTGTGTGGTGTCCTTTCATTGGTATAAAAGGGGGTTGCTATTGGTAAAACAGCTTGCTTAACACGCTTCACGAGTTTAGCCTCAAAGACTGCTTAGCCTACGCTACCACTAGGGCAGCTAGTCCGAAAAGGTTGACTTACAACCACACCATAAGGGTTGCTTGGCATGGTACAAGGTGGTCACTAGAACTAGTGAACAGCATATACCAGGCCAACTTCTCACATTGGTGAGCAGCGGTTGGATTTGAGCTTGCTGTGTTTTACCATTGTAATCTCTTGGTTACCAATTGAAAGATCACATAGGTACCTGTAGGTACATATAAAACAAGATTAGATATACATAAGTTCTACTGAACTTAGTTGTTGTAGAGCAAAGGGAGTAGCACACCCTGACTACAACTACTAGATAGGTTTAGTAGGTAAACCCAAGTGTAGGTAGATTGCAACACATCCACCCACACTTAAGAGCAATGGCTGGGGCAGAGGGGTCCACTGTACCCATCTCTGTCGAGAGTGACCCCCAGAGGGCACCATCCATCTTTGCTACCCTTAATCAGAATGAGCTCAGGCATTTGGCAACTCTTAGAGGCCTTAAACAGACCAAGAACCCAAACTCTGCTGAGCTCAGAGAGCTCTTACAGAATGATGAGAATCAGAGAGCACTCAAGAAAGCTTCCCAGTTAGCCCCCTTAAGGTCAGGAACAGGAGGCCCCCCTTCTGAAGATGCCACAGAGGTACCCCCTTCCAATAGTCACCCCTTAGATGGGATGCCTACCACAGAGGAAGAAAGTGATGGGGATACAGATGTGAGTGGGGATGAAGGGAGAACTAGCCCAGTGCCAAGTGTTATACTTGGCCCAGCTAAACTAAGGCTATTGGGGACTGACAGTGGGTTCACCCCATTGGATCTCCCCAGTGGACTTAACACAGGGCTTGGAAGGCAAAGGAATCGCTCAGGTGACTCCAATGCTTCCCATGGCTCTAGAGGCTCTCAAGGTCACTCCAGAAGGAGACTGACCACCCCTCAGAGGAGGGAACATGAGGCCAGAATGCAGGAAGCCCAGCTGAGGATCAGGAAGCAGGAGCTAGAGGTAGCCCTGATGGAAGAAAAACTGAGGAAGGCTAGGCAACCTAGAGAGAGTGGGTCTATACCCGCTGGTGGCAGCATTGTCCCTAAGGACAAAGATAGGGTCTTTGATAACAGGAACCTGTCTAAGGTTGTGCCCCCCTACAAAAGTGGGGATGACATCCACAAATGGATAACTGCTCTTGAGAGAGCCTGCAAAGTACAGCAGGTTCCTGAAGACCAGTGGGCAGCAATCCTCTGGCTCTCCTTTGAAGGAAGAGGCAGAGACAGACTCCTCACTGTTAGAGAAGAGGATGTCAGAAACTACAGAGTCCTGAAGAGTGTTCTGGTTGATGGGTTAGGCTTAACCACTGAACAGTACAGGTTAATGTTCAGAGATACCCAAAAGACACAGACTCAGGACTGGTCTGAATATGTTGAATGTGCCACTAAGGCTTTGGAGGGTTGGTTGCTGGGAAGTAAGGTATCTGATTATACAGGATTGTACAATTTGATGATGAGAGAACAGATTTTAAGTAACTGTCAAAACCAGCTCCTCCATCAACACCTGGTAGACTCAGATTTGACCTCTCCCCAAGAATTGGGAAAGAGGGCAGATAAATGGGTCAGGACCAGGATCAGGCCTAAGAATCAGGGTGGTGACCAAAAGAAAGATACCACCAAACCTCAAGAGAAGGGAGGGGATAAGGCAAAAGAGAAATCTTCCTCAGGGCCCCAAAACTCCACACAGGGTGGTGGGTCCCAAGCTCCCTCCTCTACCACAGGTAAAAAGCCTTACTGCCATGAGTGTAAAACTCCTGGGCATTGGAAAACTGACAGCAGTTGCCCAAGGGCTACAAACAAAACTGTTCCTCCAATTACTCCTGTCACACCACCTATTACTGTCAGCAGTAATCCCCCAGGTGGTGGGAGTGCCCCCAAAAATTTGGGTGGGTTTACTTGGGGAACACAGGGGGACCCTGGCTTAGCCAATTCCCCTGCAGCAGATACTCTTGTCTGTGATGGTGGCATGGGGTTTGCCAACTTCACTGCCTGTCCCAACACTTTGGGTAGGTACAGACAAGAGCCCTACATCAATGGTACAAAAGCTGAGGCCTACAGAGACACTGGAGCTAGCATCACAATGGTGGCCCATTGGCTAGTTCCCTCTGAGCAGCTTTTGCCTGGTTTCTCCTACCAGGTGACCAACATTGATGGCAAACAGAACAGTCATCCCATGGCAGAGGTATGTCTCAGCTGGGGAGGTGTCACTGGCCCTAAAAGGGTGGCAGTGTCCCCAACCTTGCCTGTAGACTGCTTACTGGGGAATGACTTAGAACTCTCAGCTTGGGCTGGAGTTGAACAAGACACCCATTCTAAAATGGTAGGCCTTTCACAAAAGGGTAGTGGGGTTGTGCCATTCACAACCCCTGTCCAAATAGATTTCCTCCCTGGAAAGGTTGGAAGGGCAGTGGTAGCCACAGCCCAGGCACAGACAGACTTCCCTGTAGAGACTGGCAGAGCTGTGACAGTCACAGCTCAAACACAAACTGAGTGCCTCCCTGAAAAGGTTGGCAAGGCTGTAATGGTCTCAGCCTATACTCAGACTGACATAGGTGTAGTGAAGCCTGAAACTATGGATCACTCCACACAAACAGAGAGTAGTGGGGAGGAAGAAAAGTCTCCCTCTCCCCAGACATTAGGAAAACGCCAGCCTCCTCAGGGAGCTGACCTCACCCCTTGTGAAGGAACTGCCCCAGAGGTAGCCAGGCCTGGCCTGGCAGAGCCTCTGATGTCAGTGGCCCCTTCCAAGGTGGGACCCAGTCTGGTGCAGGTAGCCTGCCTCTCTCTACCCTGCCTCAGTCAGCCCAGGGCTGCAGAGGTCAGGGAGGCCAGTGGACCCCAAGAGGGCCCCTGTCCACAAGAACCCCCCCATCAAAAGAATGAGGATTGCCTGGCTAGTAGCCCTAGTCAGGTGATGGGTAAAAACATTCCTGAGGGATCTCCTTTACAGGTAGTTAGGGACCTCCCCCAGAGGGATTCTGTTGGGTACAGGCAAACATGGGACCTTAGGGCCCCAGACCTGACCTGTCCCTCCAGTAAGCCCACAAAAGGGACCCAGCCTCCAGCTTTAGGTAGCCAGAGGCTGACCCTGAGAGCACAGTGCAACTCAGTTAAGGAAAGAAAGGCATCCATGGTGGAGGATGATTGGAGGAAGCTGAGGCCTCACTTTGAGGACACTCACTTCAGTACTCCATCTCAACACCAGCCTTTTACTTTGCCAAGACACACCAAAGGTAGAGATTCCCTATGGTGGAGACCCTCTGATACCCTTAGGGTGAGGGATTGCTTAGTGGACCATGAGACAGGGGGTAACCATGCCAGTGCTGGTTCCTCCTTATATGGCCACTTGGGCAATATAGGCTTACCTGGTCAAGGTCAGCCTTATCTCCCTTCGTTTGGGGGGGGGTTGTGTAGGAAGGTGGATATCTGACTATGGTTACCCCCAAATTTTTGCCTAGTGTCTAGCTGGTTTTTCGACTTAGTTGGCCTGAGATCCTGCCATTCAGGATCTCAGCCTGGCTGTTCTCTCTTTAAAATGGACTCCATGTACCCTAGGTACATACCCAATTGGTTGGATCACCCTGTCAGCCCCTGTACCAGTGTACACTAGGTACCCAGGGCATTGGTGTACCCAAGGCCTGCCAGGGGCTGCAGCATGTATTATGCCACCCCAGGCTTGGCCTAACAATCTGACACAACTGGCTGATCACTCAGCTGGGGTAAGTTGGTGTAATCACCTCTTACTTAGGTGTAGTATACCTATACCTAACCTTAAATGGGACACCTGGTAACCTATAAGTCACTCCTATGGCAGGCCTTAACAATCCTGAAGGCAGAGTGCTTGGTTCCATGTGAGATGGTGCTCTGGCATGAGCTGAGCCTGTCTGCAGTGGTCGGAACAACTTCCTTCTACTGTTTCCAGATATCGTCATACCATATACTCTTAAGTGCATTATGAACCTCGCGGTTAAATGCTAACTTTGGTTTGGCTTTATCAAAACATGTCGAGTAAGGTGTCATACGAATTGGAATACTAACCCCTCGCCAATTCTGGCGACGGGGTTAGCATTCCACCCTTCTAGAGGGACACGACATGTACAGTACCTGAAACCCGGGTAAAATCAGACATAGCCTCAGCTCCACAAAATGGATGCTGCCACCACAGACACAAGTCTGCCCTCCTGCTGCTGGGAGTCCTTCCAGCTTGGGAGGTGTGGACAAAGGGTTTCCTGCCAGGGGAGGTGCATGCACCACCCCAGACAGGATTTTGTGTATTGGTCAGGTAGGGCTTGAAAGAAACCAGACATGCCTGTGGCTCACAAGGAGCCTCGGTGCATATGCCAGTTCAAACCGGTCTTGGGGCACACCAGTCCCGGGCCTGGGGCGAGCTGGACAAAGGATTGGGGGTGTAACCACCCCCCTTCCTGGTCCCACCCATAGGGAGGGACCTAGCAGGTAGTCCGGCCCCTAGAATCCGAATAAAGGTAGGAGCTGTGTCCTAAGACTTCAGACATCCTGGAATCAACTTGAAACTAAGAAGAAGACGGGAACTTCGACATTCTGCTGCACAGAAGACTGAAGAAAATCTCCCCTGTGGTCAGGGAGTGACCACCTTGCTAACGCAAGCACCATCCAGCGAATCACCGTCTGCTTTGCCGCCGCCTCCCGCCGGAGCCCGAGCCCAGAGACTGACAAGACCTGGACCTCCAGACCTCTCACCGCCCGATCCACAGTCCCTGCAAAGAGGAGACCCGTGGAGGCACCGAGACACGTGGAGCCAGCCATCTTGAAACGACTACGACAAGCTGACCAGTGCAACAACCGAGGCTCCCTCCAAGTTGTGCTTTGGGTCCTAAGAAGCCCAACCCTCGAGCAGCATCTGCACCAAAGGTGAGCCCTCCAGCATCTCCACGATCTGCGTGGGGCCCTTCTGCATTTTGCCACTCGACGCGCCTAACCGGTTGCTGGCCCGCTGGCTAGTGGCCATCTTGGCGACGAAATCTACGACAAACACCGCTGGTCTGGTTGCTCCAGACTGGCTCTTGCTCCCCTCCAAAGGAGCAATCCCTCTGACCTTGCTGGTCAGAACCAACAGCTTAAACTCCTTGCCTACAACAATTGCTTTTGCCAAGGCTTGTTTGCTTCGATCAAGTCGCCGACACCGCCGACAGCGAGAGCCTGCGTGGGACAGCTCGTGACT
This sequence comes from Triturus cristatus, assembly GCF_964204655.1. Lineage (NCBI taxonomy): Eukaryota > Metazoa > Chordata > Amphibia > Caudata > Salamandridae > Triturus > Triturus cristatus. The sequence goes on along the minus strand of NW_028187874.1, from coordinate 368,555 downwards.
CGACTCCTGGACGTCGTCGACCTTCAGGGACCACGTGGCTGCAGAGTCAAGCTACACCTTCCTTCCTGTTTGCACCCGACATCGCCTGGTACCCACCTGGTGCCACGCTGGTCACTGGCTAGTGACTGTGAACACTGTCCCCTCTGCTTACAGGTCTTCAACATCTCCGATCCACTCTTGGATCCACTGCATCTCTTCCCGACCGACCGCCTGCAGCACTTTTGTCTACAGGCCCCACGGAACAGATAGAAGAAACCCGACGCACTTCGAGGCCTATGCACCCGCTTCCTGTGGGTGAGGTAAAGCTGGCACACCTGTGCCCAAGTGTAGTATTACATCTCTAGTGCCTGTGTTCCAAATCTTAAGTTCCTAGGTCATCCGGAAGATTCCTTTTGCAGTAACTTTGTACTTTTTACGCACCCATTGAAACCTATGGGAGCACGCGTGTGACTATTTGCTCTGCACACGCCACCCGTGGACCTCCTGGTCACTAACTGACGTTAGCTCCTTGTAGGCCCAGCGATCCTAGAGGCCCTAGGCCTTTTCCCTTTTCTGTTCGTGGTACTTATACCACTATTTTAGTATATGGTTCGAGTGGCCACCAGGGCCTATCCATATAAAGTGCAACTTCTGTGTATTCTGTGATAATCTTGTTTGACGATTTGTGCTCCTGTGCTCATAAAGAGACTAGGGGTTACTTTGAGAAATAAATACATATATATTTTGAATATATATCTGTGTGGTGTCCTTTCATTGGTATAAAAGGGGGTTGCTATTGGTAAAACAGCTTGCTTAACACGCTTCACGAGTTTAGCCTCAAAGACTGCTTAGCCTACGCTACCACTAGGGCAGCTAGTCCGAAAAGGTTGACTTACAACCACACCATAAGGGTTGCTTGGCATGGTACAAGGTGGTCACTAGAACTAGTGAACAGCATATACCAGGCCAACTTCTCACAGGTAGGTACAGACAGGAGCCCTACATCAATGGTACAAAAGCTGAGGCCTACAGAGACACTGGGGCTAGCATCACAATGGTGGCCCATTGGCTAGTTCCCTCTGAGCAGCTTTTGCCCGGTTTCTCCTACCAGGTGACTAACATTGATGGCAAACAGAACAGTCATCCCATGGCAGAGGTATGTCTCAGCTGGGGAGGGGTCACTGGCCCTAAAAGGGTAGCAGTGTCCCCAACCTTGCCTGTAGACTGCTTACTGGGGAATGACTTAGAACTCTCAGCTTGGGCTGGAGTTGAACAAGACACCCATTCTAAAATGGTAGGCCTTTCACAAAAGGGTAGGGGGGTTGTGCCATTCACAACCCCTGTCCAAATAGATTTCCTCCCTGAAAAGGTTGGAAGGGCAGTGGTAGCCACAGCCCAGGCACAGACAGACTTCCCTGTAGGGACTGGCAGAGCTGTGACAGTCACAGCTCAAACACAAACTGAGTGCCCCCCTGAAAAGGTTGGCAAGGCTGTAATGGTCTCAGCCTATACTCAGACTGACATAGGTGTAGTGAAGCCTGAAACAATGGATCACTCCACACAAACTGAGAGTAGTGGGGAGGAAGAAAAGTCTCCCTCTCCCCAGACATTAGGAAAAGGTCAGCCTCCTCAGGGATCTGACCTCACCCCTTGTGAAGGAACTGCCCCAGAGGTAGCCAGGCCTGGCCTGGCAGAGCCTCTGATGTCAGTGGCCCCTTCCAAGGTGGGATCCAGTCTGGCGCAGGTAGCCTGCCTCTCTCTACCCTGCCTCAGTCAGCCCAGGGCTGCAGAGGTCAGGGAGGCCAGTGGACCCCCAGAGGGCCCCTGTCCACAAGAACCCCCCCATCAAAAGAATGAGGATTGCCTGGCTAGTAGCCCTAGTCAGGTGATGGGTAAAAACATTCCTGAGGGATCTCCTTTACAGGTAGTTAGGGACCTCCCCCAGGGGGATTCTGTTGGGCACAGGCAAACATGGGACCTTAGGGCCCCAAACCTGACCTGTCCCTCCAGTAAGCCCACAAAAGGGACCCAGCCTCCAGCTTTAGGTAGCCAGAGGCTGACCCTGAGAGCACAGTGCAACTCAGTTAAAGAAAGAAAGGCATCCATGGTGGAGGATGATTGGAGGAAGCTGAGGCCTCACTTTGAGGACACTCACTTCAGTACTCCATCTCAACACCAGCCTTTTACTTTGCCAAGACACACCACAGGTAGAGATTCCCTATGGTGGAGACCCTCTGATACCCTTAGGGTGAGGGATTGCTTAGTGGACCATGAGACAGGGGGTAACCATGCCAGTGCTGGTTCCTCCTTATATGGCCACTTGGGCAATATAGGCTTACCTGGTCAAGGTCAGCCTTATCTCCCTTCGTTTGGGGGGGGGTTGTGTAGGAAGGTGGATATCTGACTATGGTTACCCCCAAATTTTTGCCTAGTGTCTAGCTGGTTTTTCGACTTAGTTGGCCTGAGATCCTGCCATTCAGGCTCTCAGGCTATCTGCTCTCTCTGTAAAATGGACTCCATGTACCCTAGGTACATACCCAATTGGTTGGATCACCCTGTCAGCCCCTGTACCAGTGTACACTAGGTACCCAGGGCATTGGTGTATCCAAGGCCTGCCAGGGGCTGAAGCATGTATTATGCCACCCCAGGCTTGGCCTAACAATCTGACACAACTGGCTGATCACTCAGCTGGGGTAAGTTGGTGTAATCACCTCTTACTTAGGTAAAGTATACCTATACCTAAACTTAAATGGGACACCTGGTAACCTATAAGTCACTCCTATGGCAGGCCTTAACAATCCTGAAGGCAGAGTGCTTGGTTCCATGTGAGATGGTGCTCTGGCATGAGCTGAGCCTGTCTGCAGTGGTCGGAACAACTTCCCTCTACTGTTTCCAGATATCGTCATACCATATACTCTTAAGTGCATTATGAACCTCGCGGTTAAATGCTATCTTTGGTTTGGCTTTATCAAAACATGTCGAGTAAGGTGTCATACGAATTGGAATACTAACCCCTCGCCAATTCTGGCGACGGGGTTAGCATTCCACCCTTCTAGAGGGACACGACATGTACAGTACCTGAAACCCGGGTAAAATCAGACATAGCCTCAGCTCCACAAAATGGATGCTGCCACCACAGACACAAGTCTGCCCTCCTGCTGCTGGGAGTCCTTCCAGCTTGGGAGGTGTGGACAAAGGGTTTCCTGCCAGGGGAGGTGCGTGCACCACCCCAGACAGGATTTTGTGTATTGGTCAGGTAGGGCTTGAAAGAAACCAGACATGCCTGTGGCTCACAAGGAGCCTCGGTGCATATGCCAGTTCAAACCGGTCCTGGGGCACACCAGTCCCGGGCCTGGGGCGAGCTGGACAAAGGATTGGGGGTGTAACCACCCCCCTTCCTGGTCCCACCCATAGGGAGGGACCTAGCAGGTAGTCCGGCCCCTAGAATCCGAATAAAGGTAGGAGCTGTGTCCTAAGACTTTAGACATCCTGGAATCAACTTGAAACTAAGAAGAAGACGGGAACTTCGACATTCTGCTGCACAGAAGACTGAAGAAAATCTCCCCTGTGGTCAGGGAGTGACCACCTTGCTAACGCAAGCACCATCCAGCGAATCACCGTCTGCTTTGCCGCCGCCTCCCGCCGGAGCCCGAGCCCAGAGACTGACAAGACCTGGACCTCCAGACCTCTCACCGCCCGATCCACAGTCCCTGCAAAGAGGAGACCCGTGGAGGCACCGAGACACGTGGAGCCAGCCATCTTGGAACGACTACGACAAGCTGACAAGTGCAACAACCGAGGCTCCCTCCAAGTTGTGCTTTGGGTCCTGAGAAGCCCAACCCTCGAGCAGCATCTGCACCAAAGGTGAGCCCTCCAGCATCTCCACGATCTGCGTGGGGCCCTTCTGCATTTTGCCACTCGACGCGCCTAACCGGTTGCTGGCCCGCTGGCTAGTGGCCATCTTGGCGACGAAATCTACGACAAACACCGCTGGTCTGGTTGCTCCAGACTGGCCCTTGCTCCCCTCCAAAGGAGCAGTTCCTCTGACCTTGCTGGTCAGAACCATCAGCTTAAACTCCTTGCCTACAACAATTGCTTTTGCCAAGGCTTGTTTGCTTCGATCAAGTCGCCGACACCGCCGACAGCGAGAGCCTGCGTGGGACAGCTCGTGACTCGACTCCTGGACGTCGTCGACCTTCAGGGACCACGTGGCTGCAGAGTCAAGCTACACCTTCCTTCCTGTTTGCACCCGACATCGCCTGGTACCCACCTGGTGCCACGCTGGTCACTGGCTAGTGACTGTGAACACTGTCCCCTCTGCTTACAGGTCTTCAACATCTCCGATCCACTCTTGGATCCACTGCATCTCTTCCCGACCGACCGCCTGCAGCACTTTTGTCTACAGGCCCCACGGAACAGATAGAAGAAACCCGACGCACTTCGAGGCCTATGCACCCGCTTCCTGTGGGTGAGGTAAAGCTGGCACACCTGTGCCCAAGTGTAGTATTACATCTCTAGTGCCTGTGTTCCAAATCTTAAGTTCCTAGGTTACCCGGAAGATTCCTTTTGCAGTAACTTTGTACTTTTTACGCACCCATTGAAACCTATGGGAGCACGCGTGTGACTATTTGCTCTGCACACGCCACCCGTGGACCTCCTGGTCACTAACTGACGTTAGCTCCTTGTAGGCCCAGCGATTCTAGAGGCCCTAGGCCTTTTCCCTTTTCTGTTCGTGGTACTTATACCACTATTTTAGTATATGGTTCGAGTGGCCACCAGGGCCTATCCATATAAAGTGCAACTTCTGTGTATTCTGTGATAATCTTGTTTGACGATTTGTGCTCCTGTGCTCATAAAGAGACTAGGGGTTACTTTGAGAAATAAATACATATATATTTTGAATATATATCTGTGTGGTGTCCTTTCATTGGTATAAAAGGGGGTTACTATTGGTAAAACAGCCTGCTTAACACGCATCACGAGTTTAGCCTCAAAGACTGCTTAGCCTACGCTACCACTAGGGCAGCTAGTCCGAAAAGGTTGACTTACAACCACACCATAAGGGTTGCTTGGCATGGTACAAGGTGATCACTTTAACTAGTGAGCATCATATACCAGGCCAACTTCTCACAGTGATCCACTTCCAATTGGTTATGCACCTAGGGTGCATAGTTTTAATTTAGTAGAGAGAACAGCAGGCTGGGGGTCTGATTGGCAGGCCCACAGCCTCAATATGTCAAAAACCAGTGAAGCAAAAAGCAAAAATTTGGGGTGACCATAGGATAGCAGACCCTACTCTCCTACACTCTAGAATCGCTGGGCCTACAAGGAGCTAACGTCAGTTAGTGACCAGGAGGTCCACGGGTGGCGTGTGCAGAGCAAATAGTCACACGCGTGCTCCCATAGGTTTCAATGGGTGCGTAAAAAGTACAAAGTTACTGCAAAGGAGATCTTCCGGGTTAACTAGGAACTTAAGATTTGGAACACAGGCACTAGAGATGTATTACTACACTTGGGCACCGGAGTACCAGCTTTACCTCACCCACAGGAAGCAGGTGCATAGGCCTCAAAGTGCGTCGGGTTTCTTCTATCTGTTCCGTTGAGCTTGAAGACAAAGATGCTGCAGGCGGTCGGTCCGGGAGAGATGCAGTGGACCCAAGAGTGGATCGGAGATGTTGAAGACCTGTAAGCAGAGGGGACAGTGTTCACAGTCACTAGCCAGTGACCAGCGTGGCACCAGGTGGGTACCAGGCGATGTCGGGTGCAAACAGGAAGGAAGGTGTAGCTTGACTCTGCAGCCACGTGGTCCCTGAAGGTCGACGACGTCCAGGAGTCGAGTCACAAGCTGTCCCACGCAGGCTCTCGCTGTCGGCGGTGTCGGCGACTTGATCGAAGCAAACAAGCCTTGGCAAAAGCAATTGTTGTAGGCAAGGAGTTTAAGCTGATGGTTCTGACCAGCAAGGTCAGAGGAACGGCTCCTTTGGAGGGGAGCAAGGGCCAGTCTGGAGCAACCAGACCAGCGGTGTTTGTCGTAGATTTCGTCGCCAAGATGGCCACTAGCCAGCGGGCCAGCAACCGGTTAGGCGCGTCGAGTGGCAAAATGCAGAAGGGCCCCACGCAGATCGTGGAGATGCTGGAGGGCTCACCTTTGGTGCAGATGCTGCTCGAGGGTTGGGCTTCTCAGGACCCAAAGCACAACTTGGAGGGAGCCTCGGTTGTTGCACTTGTCAGCTTGTCGTAGTCGTTCCAAGATGGCTGGCTCCACGTGTCTCGGTGCCTCCACGGGTCTCCTCTTTGCAGGGACTGTGGATCGGGCGGTGAGAGGTCTGGAGGTCCAGGTCTTGTCAGTCTCTGGGCTCGGGCTCCGGCGGGAGGCGGCGGCAAAGCAGACGGTGATTCGCTGGATGGTGCTTGCGTTAGCAAGGTGGTCACTCCCTGACCACAGGGGAGATTTTCTTCAGTCTTCTGTGCAGCAGAATGTCGAAGTTCCCGTCTTCTTCTTAGTTTCAAGTTGATTCCAGGATGTCTAAAGTCTTAGGACACAGCTCCTACCTTTATTCGGATTCTAGGGGCCGGACTACCTGCTAGGTCCCTCCCTATGGGTGGGACCAGGAAGGGGGGTGGTTACACCCCCAATCCTTTGTCCAGCTCGCCCCAGGCCCGGGACTGGTGTGCCCCAGGACCGGTTTGAACTGGCATATGCACCGAGGCTCCTTGTGAGCCACAGGCATGTCTGGTTTCTTTCAAGCCCTACCTGACCAATACACAAAATCCTGTCTGGGGTGGTGCATGCACCTCCCCTGGCAGGAAACCCTTTGTCCACACCTCCCAAGCTGGAAGGACTCCCAGCAGCAGGAGGGCAGACTTGTGTCTGTGGTGGCAGCATCCATTTTGTGGAGCTGAGGCTATGTCTGATTTTACCCGGGTTTCAGGCACTGTACATGTCGTGTCCCTCTAGAAGGGTGGAATGCTAACCCCGTCGCCAGAATTGGCGAGGGGTTAGTATTCCAATTCGTATGACACCTTACTCGACATGTTTTGATAAAGCCAAACCAAAGATAGCATTTAACCGCGAGGTTCATAATGCACTTAAGAGTATATGGTATGACGATATCTGGAAACAGTAGAAGGAAGTTGTTCCGACCACTGCAGACAGGCTCAGCTCATGCCAGAGCACCATCTCACATGGAACCAAGCACTCTGCCTTCAGGATTGTTAAGGCCTGCCATAGGAGTGACTTATAGGTTACCAGGTGTCCCATTTAAGTTTAGGTATAGGTATACTACACCTAAGTAAGAGGTGATTACACCAACTTACCCCAGCTGAGTGATCAGCCAGTTGTGTCAGATTGTTAGGCCAAGCCTGGGGTGGCATAATACATGCTTCAGCCCCTGGCAGGCCTTGGATACACCAATGCCCTGGGTACCTAGTGTACACTGGTACAGGGGCTGACAGGGTGATCCAACCAATTGGGTATGTACCTAGGGTACATGGAGTCCATTTTACAGAGAGAGCAGATAGCCTGAGAGCCTGAATGGCAGGATCTCAGGCCAACTAAGTCGAAAAACCAGCTAGACACTAGGCAAAAATTTGGGGGTAACCATAGTCAGATATCCACCTTCCTACACACACACACAACCACACACAACCACACACACACACAACCACACACACACACATACAACCACACACACAAACACAACCACACACACACACAACCACACACACAAACACAACCACACACACACACACAACCACACACACAACCACACACAACCACACACAACCACACACACACAGAACCACACACAACCACACACACCACCCACACACCACACATACAACCACACACACACAACCACACACACAAACACAACCACACACACACACACAACCACACACACAAACACAACCACACACACAAACACAACCACACACACACACAACCACACACACAAACACAACCACACACACACACAACCACACACACACAACCACACACACAACCACACACACAACCACACACACACACACACAACCACACACACAAACACAACCACACACACACACACACAACCACACACACACACAACCACACACACACACAACCACACACACACACAACCACACACACACACCCACACACACACACAACCACACACACACACAACCACACACACACACAACCACACACACAACCACACACACACACAACCACACACACAACCACACACACACACAACCACACACACACACACAACCACACACACAACCACAACCACACAACCACACAACCACACAACCACACACACAACCACACACAACCACACACACACACAGAACCACACACAACCACACACACCACCCACACACACACACACACACAACCACACACACCACCCACACACACACACACACAACCATACACACCACCCACACACACACACACAACCACACACACAAACACAACCACACACACACACACAACCACACACACACACAACCACACACACACACAACCACACACACACACAACCACACACACACACAACCACACACACACACAACAACACACACAACCACACACACACACAACCACACACACAACCACACACACACACACACAACCACACACACACACACAACCACAACCACACAACCACACAACCACACACACAACCACACACAACCACACACACACACACACAGAACCACACACAACCACACACACACCACCCACACACACACACAACCACACACACACAACCACACACACAACCACACACACACACAACCACACACACAACCACACACACACAACCACACACACAACCACAACCACACAACCACACAACCACACACACAACCACACACAACCACACACACACACACAGAACCACACACAACCACACACACACCACCCACACACACACACACATACACAACCATACACACCACCCACACACACACACAACCACACACACAAACACAACCACACACACACACAACCACACACACACACAACCACACACACAAACACAACCACACACACAAACACAACCACACACACACACAACCACACACACAACCACACACACAACCACACACACACACAACCACACACACACACAACCACACACACACACAACCACACACACACACACACATAACCACACACACACACAAACAACCACACACACAACCACACACACAAACACAACCACACACACAAACACAACCACACACACACACAACCACAAACACAACCACACACACACACAACCACACACACAACCACACACACAACCACACACACACAACCACACAACCACACACAACCACACACACACACACAACCACACACACAACCACACACACAAACACAACCACACACACACACAACCACACACACACACAACCACACACACACACAACCACACACAACCACACACAACCACACACACACAACCACACACACAACCACACACAACCACACACACAACCCACACACAACCACACACACAACCCACACACAACCACACACACCACCCACACACAACCACACACACCACCCACACACAACCACACACACCACACACACACACACACACACAACCACACACACACACACAACCACACACACACACAACCACACACACACAACCACACACAACCACACACACACACAACCACACACAACCACACACACACCACCCACACACAACCACACACACCACCCACACACAACCACACACACCACCCACACACAACCACACACACACACAACCACACACAACCACACACACACCACCCACACACAACCACACACACCACCCACACACAACCACACACACCACCCACACACAACCACACACACCACCCACACACACACACAACCACACACACACAACCACACACACAAACACAACCACACACACACACAACCACACACACACAACCACACAACCACACACACAACCACACACACACACACAACCACACACACACATACAACCACACACACAAACACAACCACACACAAACACAACCACACACACACACAACCACACACACAAACACAACCACACACACACACACACAACCACACACACAACCACACACAACCACACACAACCACACACAACCACACACACACACACAGAACCACACACAACCACACACACCACCCACACACCACACATACAACCACACACACACAACCACACACACAAACACAACCACACACACACACACACAACCACACACACAAACACAACCACACACACAAACACAACCACACACACACACACACAACCACACACACAAACACAACCACACACACACAACCACACACACACACACACACACAACCACACACACACACACACAACCACACACACACACACAACCACACACAACCACACACACACACAGAACCACACACAACCACACACACCACCCACACACCACCCACACAACCACACACACAAACACAACCACACACACACACACACACACAACCACACACACAACCACACACAACCACACACAACCACACACAACCACACACACACACACAGAACCACACACAACCACACACACCACCCACACACCACACATACAACCACACACACACAACCACACACACAAACACAACCACACACACACACACAACCACACACACAAACACAACCACACACACAAACACAACCACACACACACACACACACACAACCACACACACAAACACAACCACACACACACAACCACACACACACACACACACAACCACACACACACACACACACACACACACACAACCACACACACACACAACCACACACAACCACACACACACACAGAACCACACACAACCACACATACCACCCACACACCACCCACACAACCACACACACACACACAACCACACACACACACAACCACACACATAAACACAACCACACACACACACACACAACCACACACACAAACACAACCACACACACACACACACACAACCACACACACACACAACCACACACACAACCACACACACAACCACACACACAACCACACACACACAACCACACAAACACACACACACACACACACACACAACCACACACACAAACACAACCACACACACACATAACCACACACACAACCACACACACAACCACACACACACAACCACACACACAACCACACACACACACACACACACACAACCACACACAACCACACACACACACACACACACACAACCACACACAACCACACACACACAGAACCACACACAACCACACACACCACCCACACATCACACACACAACCACACACACACAACCACACACACAAACACAACCACACACACACACACACAAACACAACCACACACACACACAACCACACACACAACCACACACACACACAACCACACACACAACCACACACACAACCACACACACACAACCACACACACACAACCACACACACACACACACAACCACACACACACACACACACAACCACACACACAAACACAACCACACACACAAACACAAACACACACACAAACACAACCACACACACAAACACAACCACACACACACACACACAACCACACACACAACCACACACACAACCACACACAACCACACACAACCACACACACAAACACAACCACACACACACACAACCACACACACAACCACACACACACCACCCACACACACACACACAACCACACACACCACCCACACACACACAACCACCCACACAAACACAACCACACACACACACACAACCACACACACACACAACCACACACACAAACACAACCACACACACACACAACCACACACACAAACACAACCACACACACAAACACAACCACACACACACAACCACACACACACACACACACACAACCACACACAACCACACACACACACGGAACCACACACAACCACACACACCACCCACACACCACACACACAACCACACACAACCACACACACACAACCACACACACACAACCACACACAACCACACACACAACCACACACACACAACCACACACACAACCACACACAACCACACACACACACAACCACACACACAACCACACACACAACCACACACACAACCACACACAACCACACACACACACAACCACACACAACCACACACACACACACAGAACCACACACAACCACACACACAAACACAACCACACACACACACAACCACACACACAACCACACACACAACCACACACACACAACCACACACACAACCACACACACACACACACACACACAACCACACACAACCACACACACACACACACACAACCACACACAACCACACACACACAGAACCACACACAACCACACACACCACCCCCCACACATCACACACACAACCACACACACACAACCACACACACAAACACAACCACACACACACACACAAACACAACCACACACACACACAACCACACACACAACCACACACACACACAACCACACACACAACCACACACACAACCACACACACACAACCACACACACACAACCACACACACACACACACAACCACACACACACACACACACAACCACACACACAAACACAACCACACACACAAACACAAACACACACACAAACACAACCACACACACAAACACAACCACACACACACACACACAACCACACACACAACCACACACACAACCACACACAACCACACACGACCACACACACAAACACAACCACACACACACACAACCACACACACAACCACACACACACCACCCACACACACACACACACAACCACACACACCACCCACACACACACAACCACCCACACAAACACAACCACACACACACACACAACCACACACACACACAACCACACACACAAACACAACCACACACACACACAACCACACACACAAACACAACCACACACACAAACACAACCACACACACACAACCACACACACACACACACACACAACCACACACAACCACACACACACACGGAACCACACACAACCACACACACCACCCACACACCACACACACAACCACACACAACCACACACACACAACCACACACACACAACCACACACAACCACACACACAACCACACACACACAACCACACACACAACCACACACAACCACACACACACACACAACCACACACACAACCACACACACAACCACACACACAACCACACACAACCACACACACACACAACCACACACAACCACACACACACACACAGAACCACACACAACCACACACACAAACACAACCACACACACACACACACAACCACACACACAACCACACACACAAACACAACCACACACACACACACAACCACACACACAACCACACACACAACCACACACAACCACACACAACCACACACACAAACACAACCACACACACACACAACCACACACACACACAACCACACAACCACACAACCACACAACCACACACACACAACCACACACACACACACACACACACACACAACCACACACACACACACAACCACACACACAACCACACACACAACCACACACACAACCACACACACAACCACACACACAACCACACACACAACCACACACACACACACAACCACACACACACACTACCACACACACAACCACACACACAACCACACACACACACAACCACATAACCACACAACCACACAGCCACACACACACAACCACACAACCACACAGCCACACACAACCACACACACACACACACACACAACCACACACAACCACACACACACACGGAACCACACACAACCACACACACCACCCACACACCACACACACAACCACACACAACCACACACACACAACCACACACACACAACCACACACACAACCACACACACACAACCACACACACAACCACACACAACCACACACACACACAACCACACACACAACCACACACACAACCACACACACAACCACACACAACCACACACACACACAAGCACACACAACCACACACACACACACAGAACCACACACAACCACACCACACACACAACCACACACAACCACACACACACAACCACACACACACAACCACACACACACAACCACACACACACAACCACACACACACAACCACACACACACAACCACACACAACCACACACAACCACACACACAACCACACACACACACAACCACACACACACACAACCACACACACACACAACCACACACACAAACAAACAACCACACACACACACAAACAACCACACACACAACCAACCACACACACACACACACAACCACACACACACACACACAACCACACACACACAACCACACACACACACACACACACAACCACACACACACACAACCACACACACACAACCACACACACAACCACACACACACACAACCACACACACACACAACCACACACACAACCACACACACACACAACCACACACACAACCACACACACACACAACCACACACACAACCACACACACACAACCACAACCACACAACCACACAACCACACACACAACCACACACAACCACACACACACACAGAACCACACACAACCACACACACACCACCCACACACACACACACACAACCACACACACCACCCACACACACACAACCACCCACACAAACACAACCACACACACACACACAACCACACACACACACAACCACACACACAAACACAACCACACACACACACAACCACACACACAAACACAACCACACACACAAACACAACCACACACACACAACCACACACACACACACAACCACACACACACACAACCACACACACACACAACCACACACACACACAACCACACACACACACACACAACCACACACACACAACCACACACACACACAACCACACACACACACACACAACCACACACACACAACCACACACAAACAACCACCCACACAAACACAACCACACACACACACACAACCACACACACACACACAACCACACACACAAACACAACCACACACACAAACACAACCACACACACACACAACCACACACAACCACACACACCACCCACACACAACCACACACACCACCCACACACAACCACACACACCACCCACACACAACCAAACACACCACCCACACACACACACAACCACACACACACACAACCACACACACACAACCACACACACACACAACCACACACACAACCACACACAACCACACACACACACAACCACACACAACCACACACACACCACCCACACACAACCACACACACCACCCACACACAACCACACACACACACAACCACACACAACCACACACACACCACCCACACACAACCACACACACAAACACAACCACACACACAAACACAACCACACACACACACAACAACACACACAACACACACACACAAACAACCACACACACAAACACAACCACACACACACACACAACCACACACACAAACACAACCACACACACACAACCACACACACAAACACAACCACACACACAAACACAACCACACACACACACACAACCACACACACACACAACCACACACACACAAACACAACCACACACACACAACCACACACACAAACACAACCACACACACACACACAACCACACACCCACCCACAACCACACACACACACACAACCACACACACACACACAACCCCACACACACACAACCACACACACACACAACCACACACACACAACCACACACACACACAACCACACACACAACCACACACACAAACACAACCACACACACACACACACAACCACAAATACAACCACACACACACACAACCACACACACAACCACACACACACAACCACACACAACCACACACAACCACACACAACCCCACACACACACACAACCACACACACACAACCACACACACAAACACAACCACACACACACACAACCACACACACAACCACACACACAACCACACACACACACACAACCACACACACACAACCACACAACCACACACACAACCACACACAACCACACACACAACCACACACACACACATACAACCACACACACAAACACAACCACACACACACACAACCACACACACAAACACAACCACACACACACACACACAACCACACACACAACCACACACAACCACACACAACCACACACACACAGAACCACACACAACCACACACACCACCCACACACCACACATACAACCACACACACACAACCACACACACAAACACAACCACACACACACACACAACCACACACACAAACACAAACACAACCACACACACACACAACCACACACACAACCACACACACAACCACACACACAACCACACACACACACCACACACACACACACACACACACACACACACAACCACACACACAAACACAACCACACACACACACAACCACACACACAACCACACACACAACCACACACACACAACCACACACAACCACACACAACCACACACACACACACACACACATACACAACCACACACAACCACACACAACCACACACACACACACACACAACCACACACAACCACACACACACAGAACCACACACAACCACACACACCACCCTCACACCACACACACAACCACACACACACAACCACACACACAAACACAACCACACACACACACACACACACACACAAACACAACCACACACACACAACCACACACACAACCACACACACAACACACACACACAACCACACACACAAACACAACCACACACACAAACACAACCACACACACACACACACACAAACACAACCACACACACACACAACCACACACACAACCACACACACAAACACAACCACACACACAAACACAACCACACACACACAACCACAAACACAACCACACACACACAACCACACACACAACCACACACACAACCACACACACACAACCACACAACCACACACAACCACACACAACCACACAACCACACACAACCACACACACACACACAACCACACACACACACACAACCACACACAAACACAACCACACACACACAACCACACACACACACACACAACCACACACAACCACACACAACCACACACAACCACACACAACCACACACACACAACCACACACACAACCACACACACAACCACACACAACCACACACAACCACACACACAACCACACACACAACCACACACAACCACACACAACCACACACACAAACACAACCACACACACAAAACCACACACACAACCACACACACAACCACACACAACCACACACACACACAACCACACACACACACAACCACACACACACACAACCACACACACACACAACCACACACACACACACACACAACCACACACACACACAACCACACACACAACCACACACACAAACACAACCACACACACACACACAACCACAAATACAACCACACACACACACAACCACACACACAACCACACACACAACCACACACACACAACCACACACACACAACCACACACACACACAACCACACACACAAACACAACCACACACACACACACACACACAACCACACACACAACCACACACAACCACACACAACCACACACACACAGAACCACACACAACCACACACACCACCCACACACCACACATACAACCACACACACACAACCACACACACAAACACAACCACACACACACACACAACCACACACACAAACACAACCACACACACAAACACAACCACACACACACACAACCACACACACAAACACAACCACACACACAACCACACACACACACAACCACACACACACACACACACACATACACAACCACACACAACCACACACAACCACACACACACACACAACCACACACAACCACACACACACAGAACCACACACAACCACACACACCACCCACACACCACACACAACCACACACACACAACCACACACACAAACACAACCACACACACACACACACACACAAACACAACCACACACACACACAACCACACACACAACCACACACACAACCACACACACACAACCACACACACAAACACAACCACACACACAAACACAAACACACACACACACACACACACAAACACAACCACACACACACACAACCACACACACAACCACACACACAAACACAACCACACACACAAACACAACCACACACACACAACCACAAACACAACCACACACACACACAACCACACACACAACCACACACACAACCACACACACACAACCACACAACCACACACAACCACACACAACCACACAACCACACACAACCACACACACACACACAACCACACACACACACACAACCACACACAAACACAACCACACACACAGACAACCACACACACACACACACAACCACACACAACCACACACAACCACACACAACCACACACAACCACACACACACAACCGCACACACACACAACCACACACAACCACACACACCACCCACACACAACCACACACACCACCCACACACAACCACACACACCACCCACACACAACCACACACACCACCCACACACACACACCACCCACACACACACACACAACCACACACACACAACCACACACACACACAACCACACACACAACCACACACAACCACACACACACACAACCACACACAACCACACACACCACCCACACACAACCACACACACACAACCACACACAACCACACACACACCACCCACACACAACCACACACACAAACACAACCACACACACAAACACAACCACACACACACACAACAACACACACAACCACACACACACACACAACCACACACACAAACACAACCACACACACACACACAACCACACACACAAACACAACCACACACACACACACAACCACACACACAAACACAACCACACACACACAACCACACACACAAACACAACCACACACACAAACACAACCACACACACACAACCACACACACACACACAACCACACACACACACAACCACACACACACACAACCACACACACACACAACCACACACACACACACACAACCACACACACACAACCACACAACCACACACAACCACACACAACCACACAACCACACACAACCACACACACACACAACCACACACACACACACACAACCACACACAACCACACACAACCACACACAACCACACACAACCACACACACACAACCACACACACACACAACCACACACAACCACACACACCACCCACTCACAACCACACACACCACCCACACACAACCACACACACCACCCACACACAACCACACACACCACCCACACACACACACACAACCACACACACACACAACCACACACACACAACCACACACACACAACCACACACACACACACAACCACACACACAACCACACACAACCACACACACACAACCACACACAACCACACACACACCACCCACACACAACCACACACACCACCCACACACAACCACACACACACACACCACACACAACCACACACACACACAACCACACACACAACCACACACACACACAACCACACACACACACACACACAACCACAGACACACACAACCACACACACAACCACACACACAAACACAACCACACACACACACACACAACCACAAATACAACCACACACACACACACACAACCACACACACAACCACACACACACACAACCACACACACACACACATACACAACCACACACAACCACACACAACCACACACACACACACACAACCACACACAACCACACACACACAGAACCACACACAACCACACACACCACCCACACACCACACACACAACCACACACACACAACCACACACACAAACACAACCACACACAACCACACACACACAACCACACACACAACCACACACACACACAACCACACACACACACACATACACAACCATACACAACCACACACAACCACACACACACACACACAACCACACACAACCACACACACACAGAACCACACACAACCACACACACCACCCACACACCACACACACAACCACACACACACAACCACACACACAAACACAACCACACACAACCACACACACACAACCACACTGTAGGAGAGTAGGGTCTGCTATCCTATGGTCACCCCAAATTTTTGCTTTTTGCTTCACTGGTTTTTGACATATTGAGGCTGTGGGCCTGCCAATCAGACCCCCAGCCTGCTGTTCTCTCTACTAAATTAAAACTATGCACCCTAGGTGCATAACCAATTGGAAGTGGATCACCCTGTCAGCCCCTGTACCAGTGTACACTAGGTACCCAGGGCATTGGTGTACCCAAGGCCTGCCAAGGGCTGCAGCATGTATTATGCCACCCCAGGCTTGGCCTAACAATTTGACACAACTGGCTGATCACTCAGCTGGGGTAAGTTGGTGTAATCACCTCTTACTTAGGTGTAGTATACCTATACCTAACCTTAAATGGGACACCTGGTAACCTATAAGTCACTCCTATGGCAGGCCTTAACAATCCTGAAGGCAGAGTGCTTGGTTCCATGTGAGATGGTGCTCTGGCATGAGCTGAGCCTGTCTACAGTGGTCGGAACAACTTCCTTCTACTGTTTCCAGATATCGTCATACCATATACTCTTAAGTGCATTATGAACCTCGCGGTTAAATGCTATCTTTGGTTTGGCTTTATCAAAACATGTCGAGTAAGGTGTCATACGAATTGGAATACTAACCCCTCGCCAATTCTGGCGACGGGGTTAGCATTCCACCCTTCTAGAGGGACACGACATGTACAGTACCTGAAACCCGGGTAAAATCAGACATAGCCTCAGCTCCACAAAATGGATGCTGCCACCACAGACACAAGTCTGCCCTCCTGCTGCTGGGAGTCCTTCCAGCTTGGGAGGTGTGGACAAAGGGTTTCCTGCCAGGGGAGGTGCGTGCACCACCCCAGACAGGATTTTGTGTATTGGTCAGGTAGGGCTTGAAAGAAACCAGACATGCCTGTGGCTCACAAGGAGCCTCGGGGCATATGCCAGTTCAAACCGGTCCTGGGGCACACCAGTCCCGGGCCTGGGGCGAGCTGGACAAAGGATTGGGGGTGTAACCACCCCCCTTCCTGGTCCCACCCATAGGGAGGGACCTAGCAGGTAGTCCGGCCCCTAGAATCCGAATAAAGGTAGGAGCTGTGTCCTAAGACTTCAGACATCCTGGAATCAACTTGAAACTAAGAAGAAGACGGGAACTTCGACATTCTGCTGCACAGAAGACTGAAGAAAATCTCCCCTGTGGTCAGGGAGTGACCACCTTGCTAACGCAAGCACCATCCAGCGAATCAACGTCTGCTTTGCCGCCGCCTCCCGCCGGAGCCCGAGCCCAGAGACTGACAAGACCTGGACCTCCAGACCTCTCACCGCCCGATCCACAGTCCCTGCAAAGAGGAGACCCGTGGAGGCACCGAGACACGTGGAGCCAGCCATCTTGAAACGACTACGACAAGCTGACCAGTGCAACAACCGAGGCTCCCTCCAAGTTGTGCTTTGGGTCCTGAGAAGCCCAACCCTCGAGCAGCATCTGCACCAAAGGTGAGCCCTCCAGCATCTCCACGATCTGCGTGGGGCCCTTCTGCATTTTGCCACTCGACGCGCCTAACCGGTTGCTGGCCCGCTGGCTAGTGGCCATCTTGGCGACGAAATCTACGACAAACACCGCTGGTCTGGTTGCTCCAGACTGGCCCTTGCTCCCCTCCAAAGGAGCCGTTCCTCTGACCTTGCTGGTCAGAACCATCAGCTTATCTCCTTGCCCACAACAATTGCTTTTGCCAAGGCTTGTTTGCTTCGATCAAGTCGCCGACACCGCCGACAGCGAGAGCCTGCGTGGGACAGCTCGTGACTCGACTCCTGGACGTCGTCGACCTTCAGGGACCACGTGGCTGCAGAGTCAAGCTACACCTTCCTTCCTGTTTGCACCCGACATCGCCTGGTACCCACCTGGTGCCACGCTGGTCACTGGCTAGTGACTGTGAACACTGTCCCCTCTGCTTACAGGTCTTCAACATCTCCGATCCACTCTTGGATCCACTGCATCTCTTCCCGACCGACCGCCTGCAGCACTTTTGTCTACAGGCCCCACGGAACAGATAGAAGAAACCCGACGCACTTCGAGGCCTATGCACCCGCTTCCTGTGGGTGAGGTAAAGCTGGCACTCCGGTGCCCAAGTGTGGTATTACATCTCTAGTGCCTGTGTTCCAAATCTTAAGTTCCTAGGTCATCCGGAAGATTCCTTTTGCAGTAACTTTGTACTTTTTACGCACCCATTGAAACCTATGGGAGCACGCGTGTGACTATTTGCTCTGCACACGCCACCCGTGGACCTCCTGGTCACTAACTGACGTTAGCTCCTTGTAGGCCCAGCGATTCTAGAGGCCCTAGGCCTTTTCCCTTTCCTGTTCGTGGTACTTATACCACTATTTTAGTATATGGTTCGAGTGGCCACCAGGGCCTATCCATATAAAGTGCAACTTCTGTGTATTCTGTGATAATCTTGTTTGACGATTTGTGCTCCTGTGCTCATAAAGAGACTAGGGGTTACTTTGAGAAATAAATACATATATATTTTGAATATATATCTGTGTGGTGTCCTTTCATTGGTATAAAAGGGGGTTGCATTTGGTAAAACAGCTGGCTTAACACGCTTCACGAGTTTAGCCTCAAAGACTGCTTAGCCTACGCTACCACTAGGGCAGCTAGTCCGAAAAGGTTGACTTACAACCACACCATAAGGGTTGCTTGGCATGGTACAAGGTGATTGTGAGAAGTTGGCCTGGTATATGCTGTTCACTAGTTCTAGTGACCACCTTGTACCATGCCAAGCAACCCTTATGGTGTGGTTGTAAGTCAACCTTTTTGGACTAGCTGCCCTAGTGGTAGCGTAGGCTAAGCAGTCTTTGAGGCTAAACTCGTGATGCGTGTTAAGCAAGCTGTTTTACCAATAGTAACCCCCTTTTATACCAATGAAAGGACACCACACAGATATATATTCAAAATATATATGTATTTATTTCTCAAAGTAACCCCTAGTCTCTTTATGAGCACAGGAGCACAAATCGTCAAACAAGATTATCACAGAATACACAGAAGTTGCACTTTATATGGATAGGCCCTGGTGGCCACTCGAACCATATACTAAAATAGTGGTATAAGTACCACGAACAGAAAAGGGAAAAGGCCTAGGGCCTCTAGAATCGCTGGGCCTACAAGGAGCTAACGTCAGTTAGTGACCAGGAGGTCCACGGGTGGCGTGTGCAGAGCAAATAGTCACACGCGTGCTCCCATAGGTTTCAATGGGTGCGTAAAAAGTACAAAGTTACTGCAAAGGAGATCTTCCGGGTTGACTAGGAACTTAAGATTTGGAACACAGGCACTAGAGATGTATTACTACACATGGGCACCGGAGTACCAGCTTTACCTCACCCACAGGAAGCGGGTGCATAGGCCTCGAAGTGCGTCGGGTTTCTTCTATCTGTTCCGTGGGGCCTGTAGACAAAAGTGCTGCAGGCGGTCGGTCGGGAAGAGATGCAGTGGATCCAAGAGTGGATCGGAGATGTTGAAGACCTGTAAGCAGAGGGGACAGTGTTCACAGTCACTAGCCAGTGACCAGCGTGGCACCAGGTGGGTACCAGGCGATGTCGGGTGCAAACAGGTGATGAGGGGTAGCTTGTCTCCGCAGCCACGTGGTCCCTGAAGGTCGACGACGTCCAGGAGTCGGCTCACGAGCTGTCCCACGCAGGCTCTCGCTGTCGGCGGTGTCGGCGACTTGATCGAAGCAAACAAGCCTTGGCAAAAGCAATTGTAGGAGGATTCGGAAATCAGCTGTTGGTTCTGACCAGCAAGGTCAGAGGGATTGCTCCTTTGGAGGGGAGCAAGGGCCAGTCTGGAGCAACCAGACCAGCGGTGTTTGTCGTAGATTTCGTCGCCAAGATGGCCACTAGCCAGCGGGCCAGCAACCGGTTAGGCGCGTCGAGTGGCAAAATGCAGAAGGGCCCCACGCAGATCGTGGAGATGCTGGAGGGCTCACCTTTGGTGCAGATGCTGCTCGAGGGTTGGGCTTCTCAGGACCCAAAGCACAACTTGGAGGGAGCCTCGGTTGTTGCACTTGTCAGCTTGTCGTAGTCGTTCCAAGATGGCTGGCTCCACGTGTCTCGGTGCCTCCACGGGTCTCCTCTTTTCAGGGACTGTGGATCGGGCGGTGAGAGGTCTGGAGGTCCAGGTCTTGTCAGTCTCTGGGCTCGGGCTCCGGCGGGAGGCGGCGGCAAAGCAGACGGTGATTCGCTGGATGGTGCTTGCGTTAGCAAGGTGGTCACTCCCTGACCACAGGGGAGATTTTCTTCAGTCTTCTGTGCAGCAGAATGTCGAAGTTCCCGTCTTCTTCTTAGTTTCAAGTTGATTCCAGGATGTCTAAAGTCTTAGGACACAGCTCCTACCTTTATTCGGATTCTAGGGGCCGGACTACCTGCTAGGTCCCTCCCTATGGGTGGGACCAGGAAGGGGGGTGGTTACACCCCCAATCCTTTGTCCAGCTCGCCCCAGGCCCGGGACTGGTGTGCCCCAGGACCGGTTTGAACTGGCATATGCCCCGAGGCTCCTTGTGAGCCACAGGCATGTCTGGTTTCTTTCAAGCCCTACCTGACCAATACACAAAATCCTGTCTGGGGTGGTGCATGCACCTCCCCTGGCAGGAAACCCTTTGTCCACACCTCCCAAGCTGGAAGGACTCCCAGCAGCAGGAGGGCAGACTTGTGTCTGTGGTGGCAGCATCCATTTTGTGGAGCTGAGGCTATGTCTGATTTTACCCGGGTTTCAGGCACTGTACATGTCGTGTCCCTCTAGAAGGGTGGAATGCTAACCCCGTCGCCAGAATTGGCGAGGGGTTAGTATTCCAATTCGTATGACACCTTACTCGACATGTTTTGATAAAGCCAAACCAAAGATAGCATTTAACCGCGAGGTTCATAATGCACTTAAGAGTATATGGTATGACGATATCTGGAAACAGTAGAAGGAAGTTGTTCCGACCACTGCAGACAGGCTCAGCTCATGCCAGAGCACCATCTCACATGGAACCAAGCACTCTGCCTTCAGGATTGTTAAGGCCTGCCATAGGAGTGACTTATAGGTTACCAGGTGTCCCATTTAAGTTTAGGTATAGGTATACTACACCTAAGTAAGAGGTGATTACACCAACTTACCCCAGCTGAGTGATCAGCCAGTTGTGTCAGATTGTTAGGCCAAGCCTGGGGTGGCATAATACATGCTTCAGCCCCTGGCAGGCCTTGGATACACCAATGCCCTGGGTACCTAGTGTACACTGGTACAGGGGCTGACAGGGTGATCCAACCAATTGGGTATGTACCTAGGGTACATGGAGTCCATTTTACAGAGAGAGCAGATAGCCTGAGAGCCTGAATGGCAGGATCTCAGGCCAACTAAGTCGAAAAACCAGCTAGACACTAGGCAAAAATTTGGGGGTAACCATAGTCAGATATCCACCTTCCTACACAACCCCCCCCCCAAACGAAGGGAGATAAGGCTGACCTTGACCAGGTAAGCCTATATTGCCCAAGTGGCCATATAAGGAGGAACCAGCACTGGCATGGTTACCCCCTGTCTCATGGTCCACTAAGCAATCCCTCACCCTAAGGGTATCAGAGGGTCTCCACCATAGGGAATCTCTACCTGTGGTGTGTCTTGGCAAAGTAAAAGGCTGGTGTTGAGATGGAGTACTGAAGTGAGTGTCCTCAAAGTGAGGCCTCAGCTTCCTCCAATCATCCTCCACCATGGATGCCTTTCTTTCTTTAACTGAGTTGCACTGTGCTCTCAGGGTCAGCCTCTGGCTACCTAAAGCTGGAGGCTGGGTCCCTTTTGTGGGCTTACTGGAGGGACAGGTCAGGTTTGGGGCCCTAAGGTCCCATGTTTGCCTGTGCCCAACAGAATCCCCCTGGGGGAGGTCCCTAACTACCTGTAAAGGAGATCCCTCAGGAATGTTTTTACCCATCACCTGACTAGGGCTACTAGCCAGGCAATCCTCATTCTTTTGATGGGGGGGTTCTTGTGGACAGGGGCCCTCTGGGGGTCCACTGGCCTCCCTGACCTCTGCAGCCCTGGGCTGACTGAGGCAGGGTAGAGAGAGGCAGGCTACCTGCACCAGACTGGATCCCACCTTGGAAGGGGCCACTGACATCAGAGGCTCTGCCAGGCCAGGCCTGGCTACCTCTGGGGCAGTTCCTTCACAAGGGGTGAGGTCAGATCCCTGAGGAGGCTGACCTTTTCCTAATGTCTGGGGAGAGGGAGACTTTTCTTCCTCCCCACTACTCTCAGTTTGTGTGGAGTGATCCATTGTTTCAGGCTTCACTACACCTATGTCAGTCTGAGTATAGGCTGAGACCATTACAGCCTTGCCAACCTTTTCAGGGGGGCACTCAGTTTGTGTTTGAGCTGTGACTGTCACAGCTCTGCCAGTCCCTACAGGGAAGTCTGTCTGTGCCTGGGCTGTGGCTACCACTGCCCTTCCAACCTTTTCAGGGAGGAAATCTATTTGGACAGGGGTTGTGAATGGCACAACCCCCCTACCCTTTTGTGAAAGGCCTACCATTTTAGAATGGGTGTCTTGTTCAACTCCAGCCCAAGCTGAGAGTTCTAAGTCATTCCCCAGTAAGCAGTCTACAGGCAAGGTTGGGGACACTGCTACCCTTTTAGGGCCAGTGACCCCTCCCCAGCTGAGACATACCTCTGCCATGGGATGACTGTTCTGTTTGCCATCAATGTTAGTCACCTGGTAGGAGAAACCGGGCAAAAGCTGCTCAGAGGGAACTAGCCAATGGGCCACCATTGTGATGCTAGCCCCAGTGTCTCTGTAGGCCTCAGCTTTTGTACCATTGATGTAGGGCTCCTGTCTGTACCTACCCAAAGTGTTGGGACAGGCAGTGAAGTTGGCAAACCCCATGCCACCATCACAGACAAGAGTGGTTGCTGTAGGGGAATTGGCTAAGCCAGGGTCCCCCTGTGTTCCCCAAGTAAACCCACCCAGATTTCTGGGGGCACTCCCACCACCTGGGGGATTACTGCTGACAGTAATAGGTGGTGTGACAGGAGTAATTGGAGGAACAGTTTTGTTTTTAGCCCTTGGGCAACCGCTGTCAGTTTTCCAATGCCCAGGAGTTTTACACTCATGGCAGTAGGGCTTTTTAGCTGTGGTAGAGGAGGGAGCTTGGGACCCACCACCCTGTGTGGAGTTTTGGGGCCCTGAGGACGGTTTCTCTTTTTCTTTATCCCCACCCTTCTCTTGAGGCTTGGTGGTATCTTTCTTTTGGTCACCACCCTGGTTTTTAGGCCTGATCCTGGTCCTGACCCATTTATCTGCCCTCTTTCCCAATTCTTGGGGAGAGGTCAAATCTGAGTCTACCAGGTGTTGATGGAGAAGCTGGTTTTGACAATTACTTAAAATCTGCTCTCTCATCATCAAATTGTACAATCCTGTATAATCAGACACCTTACTTCCCAGCAACCAACCCTCCAAAGCCTTAGTGGCACATTCCACATATTCAGACCAGTCCTGAGTCTGTGTCTTCTGGGTGTCTCTGAACATTAACCTGTACTGTTCAGTGGTTAAGCCTAACCCATCAACTAGGACACTCTTCAGGACTCTGTAATTTCTGACATCCTCTTCTCTAACAGTGAGGAGTCTATCTCTGCCTCTCCCCTCAAAGGAGAGCCATAAGATTGCTGCCCACTGGTCTTCAGGAACCTGCTGCACTTTGCAGGCTCTCTCAAGAGCAGTCATCCATTTGTGGATGTCATCCCCACTTTTGTAGGGGGGCACAATCTTGGACAGGTTCCTATTGTCAAAGACCCTATCTTTGTCCCTAGGGACATTGCTGCCACCAGTGGGTATAGACCCACTCTCTCTATGCTGCCTAGCCTTGCTCAGTTTTTCTTCCATCAGGGCTACTTCTAGCTCCTGCTTCCTGATCCTCAGCTGGGCTTCCTGCATTCTGGCCTCATGTTCCCTCCTCTGAGGGGTGGTCAGTCTCCTTCTGGAGTGACCTTGAGAGCCTCTAGAGCCATGGGAAGCATTGGAGTCACCTGAGCGATTCCTTTGCCTTCCAAGCCCTGTGTTAAGTCCACTGGGGAGATCCAATGGGGTGAACCCACTGTCAGTCCCCAATAGCCTTAGTTTAGCTGGGCCAAGTATAACACTTGGCACTGGGCTAGTTCTCCCTTCATCCCCACTCACATCTGTATCCCCATCACTTTCTTCCTCTGTGGTAGGCATCCCATCTAAGGGGTGACTATTGGGAAGGGGTACTTCAGTGGCATCTTTAGAAGGGGGGCCTCCTGTTCCTGTCCCTAAGGGGGCTAACTGGGAAGCTTTCTTGAGTGCTCTCTGATTCTCATCATTCTGTAAGAGCTCTCTGAGCTCAGCAGAGTTTGGGTTCTTGGGCTGTTTAAGGCCTCTAAGAGTTGCCAAATGCCTGAGCTCATTCTGATTAAGGGTAGCAAAGCTGGATGGTGCCCTCTGGGGGTCACTCTCAACAGAGATGGGTACAGTGGACCCCTCTGCCCCGGCCATTGCTCTTAAGTGTGGGTGGATGTGTTGCAATCTACCTACACTTGGGTTTACCTACTAAACCTATCTAGTAGTTGTAGTCAGGGTGTGCTACTCCCTTTGCTCTACAACAACTAAGTTCAGTAGAACTTAAGTATATCTAATCTTGTTTTATATGTACCTACAGGTACCTATGTGATCTTTCAATTGGTAACCAAGAGATTACAATGGTAAAACACAGCAAGCTCAAATCCAACCGCTGCTCACCAATGTGAGAAGTTGGCCTGGTATATGCTGTTCACTAGTTCTAGTGACCACCTTGTACCATGCCAAGCAACCCTTATGGTGTGGTTGTAAGTCAACCTTTTTGGACTAGCTGCCCTAGTGGTAGCGTAGGCTAAGCAGTCTTTGAGGCTAAACTCGTGATGCGTGTTAAGCAAGCTGTTTTACCAATAGTAACCCCCTTTTATACCAATGAAAGGACACCACACAGATATATATTCAAAATATATATGTATTTATTTCTCAAAGTAACCCCTAGTCTCTTTATGAGCACAGGAGCACAAATCGTCAAACAAGATTATCACAGAATACACAGAAGTTGCACTTTATATGGATAGGCCCTGGTGGCCACTCGAACCATATACTAAAATAGTGGTATAAGTACCACGAACAGAAAAGGGAAAAGGCCTAGGGCCTCTAGAATCGCTGGGCCTACAAGGAGCTAACGTCAGTTAGTGACCAGGAGGTCCACGGGTGGCGTGTGCAGAGCAAATAGTCACACGCGTGCTCCCATAGGTTTCAATGGGTGCGTAAAAAGTACAAAGTTACTGCAAAGGAGATCTTCCGGGTTGACTAGGAACTTAAGATTTGGAACACAGGCACTAGAGATGTATTACTACACATGGGCACCGGAGTACCAGCTTTACCTCACCCACAGGAAGCGGGTGCATAGGCCTCGAAGTGCGTCGGGTTTCTTCTATCTGTTCCGTGGGGCCTGTAGACAAAAGTGCTGCAGGCGGTCGGTCGGGAAGAGATGCAGTGGATCCAAGAGTGGATCGGAGATGTTGAAGACCTGTAAGCAGAGGGGACAGTGTTCACAGTCACTAGCCAGTGACCAGCGTGGCACCAGGTGGGTACCAGGCGATGTCGGGTGCAAACAGGTGATGAGGGGTAGCTTGTCTCCGCAGCCACGTGGTCCCTGAAGGTCGACGACGTCCAGGAGTCGGCTCACGAGCTGTCCCACGCAGGCTCTCGCTGTCGGCGGTGTCGGCGACTTGATCGAAGCAAACAAGCCTTGGCAAAAGCAATTGTAGGAGGATTCGGAAATCAGCTGTTGGTTCTGACCAGCAAGGTCAGAGGGATTGCTCCTTTGGAGGGGAGCAAGGGCCAGTCTGGAGCAACCAGACCAGCGGTGTTTGTCGTAGATTTCGTCGCCAAGATGGCCACTAGCCAGCGGGCCAGCAACCGGTTAGGCGCGTCGAGTGGCAAAATGCAGAAGGGCCCCACGCAGATCGTGGAGATGCTGGAGGGCTCACCTTTGGTGCAGATGCTGCTCGAGGGTTGGGCTTCTCAGGACCCAAAGCACAACTTGGAGGGAGCCTCGGTTGTTGCACTTGTCAGCTTGTCGTAGTCGTTCCAAGATGGCTGGCTCCACGTGTCTCGGTGCCTCCACGGGTCTCCTCTTTTCAGGGACTGTGGATCGGGCGGTGAGAGGTCTGGAGGTCCAGGTCTTGTCAGTCTCTGGGCTCGGGCTCCGGCGGGAGGCGGCGGCAAAGCAGACGGTGATTCGCTGGATGGTGCTTGCGTTAGCAAGGTGGTCACTCCCTGACCACAGGGGAGATTTTCTTCAGTCTTCTGTGCAGCAGAATGTCGAAGTTCCCGTCTTCTTCTTAGTTTCAAGTTGATTCCAGGATGTCTAAAGTCTTAGGACACAGCTCCTACCTTTATTCGGATTCTAGGGGCCGGACTACCTGCTAGGTCCCTCCCTATGGGTGGGACCAGGAAGGGGGGTGGTTACACCCCCAATCCTTTGTCCAGCTCGCCCCAGGCCCGGGACTGGTGTGCCCCAGGACCGGTTTGAACTGGCATATGCCCCGAGGCTCCTTGTGAGCCACAGGCATGTCTGGTTTCTTTCAAGCCCTACCTGACCAATACACAAAATCCTGTCTGGGGTGGTGCATGCACCTCCCCTGGCAGGAAACCCTTTGTCCACACCTCCCAAGCTGGAAGGACTCCCAGCAGCAGGAGGGCAGACTTGTGTCTGTGGTGGCAGCATCCATTTTGTGGAGCTGAGGCTATGTCTGATTTTACCCGGGTTTCAGGCACTGTACATGTCGTGTCCCTCTAGAAGGGTGGAATGCTAACCCCGTCGCCAGAATTGGCGAGGGGTTAGTATTCCAATTCGTATGACACCTTACTCGACATGTTTTGATAAAGCCAAACCAAAGATAGCATTTAACCGCGAGGTTCATAATGCACTTAAGAGTATATGGTATGACGATATCTGGAAACAGTAGAAGGAAGTTGTTCCGACCACTGCAGACAGGCTCAGCTCATGCCAGAGCACCATCTCACATGGAACCAAGCACTCTGCCTTCAGGATTGTTAAGGCCTGCCATAGGAGTGACTTATAGGTTACCAGGTGTCCCATTTAAGTTTAGGTATAGGTATACTACACCTAAGTAAGAGGTGATTACACCAACTTACCCCAGCTGAGTGATCAGCCAGTTGTGTCAGATTGTTAGGCCAAGCCTGGGGTGGCATAATACATGCTTCAGCCCCTGGCAGGCCTTGGATACACCAATGCCCTGGGTACCTAGTGTACACTGGTACAGGGGCTGACAGGGTGATCCAACCAATTGGGTATGTACCTAGGGTACATGGAGTCCATTTTACAGAGAGAGCAGATAGCCTGAGAGCCTGAATGGCAGGATCTCAGGCCAACTAAGTCGAAAAACCAGCTAGACACTAGGCAAAAATTTGGGGGTAACCATAGTCAGATATCCACCTTCCTACAGTGATCACTTTAACTAGTGAGCATCATATACCAGGCCAACTTCTCACATTGGTGAGCAGCGGTTGGATTTGAGCTTGCTGTGTTTTACCATTGTAATCTCTTGGTTACCAATTGAAAGATCACATAGGTACCTGTAGGTACATATAAAACAAGATTAGATATACATAAGTTCTACTGAACTTAGTTGTTGTAGAGCAAAGGGAGTAGCACACCCTGACTACAACTACTAGATAGGTTTAGTAGGTAAACACAAGTGTAGGTAGATTGCAACACATCCACCCACACTTAAGAGCAATGGCCGGGGCAGAGGGGTCCACTGTACCCATCTCTGTTGAGAGTGACCCCCAGAGGGCACCATCCAGCTTTGCTACCCTTAATCAGAATGAGCTCAGGCATTTGGCAACTCTTAGAGGCCTTAAACAGCCCAAGAACCCAAACTCTGCTGAGCTCAGAGAGCTCTTACAGAATGATGAGAATCAGAGAGCACTCAAGAAAGCTTCCCAGTTAGCCCCCTTAGGGTCAGGAACAGGAGGCCCCCCTTCTGAAGAGACTACAGAGGTACCCAGTTCCAATAGCCATCCCTTAGATGAGAACCATACTACAGGGGAGGAAAGTGGTGAGGATACAGAAAGTAGTGATGATGAAGGGAGAACTAGCCCAGTGCCAAGTATTATACTTGGCCCAGCTAAACCAAGGCTATTGGGGACTGACAGTGGGTTCAACCCACTGGATCTCCCCAGTGGACTTAACACAGGGTTTGGAAGGCAAAGGAATCGCTCAGGTGACTCCAATGCTTCTCATGGCTCTAGGGGCTCTCAAGGTCACTCCAGGAAAAGGATGACCACCCCTCAGAGGAGGGAACATGAGGCCAGAATGCAGGAAGCCCAGCTGAGGATCAGGAAGCAGGAGCTAGAAGTAGCCCTGATGGAAGAAAAACTGAACAAGGCTAGGCAACCTAGAGAGAGTGGGTCTATACCCACTGGTGGCAGCATTGTCCCTAAGGACAAAGATAGGGTTTTCGATAATAGAAACCTGTCTAAGGTTGTGCCCCCCTACAAAAGTGGGGATGACATCCACAAGTGGATAACTGCTCTTGAGAGAGCCTGCAAAGTACAGCAGGTTCCTGAAGATCAGTGGGCAGCAATCCTCTGGCTCTCCTTTGAGGGAAGAGGCAGAGACAGACTCCTCACTGTTAGAGAAGAGGATGTCAGAAACTACAGAGTCCTGAAGAGTGTTCTAGTTGATGGGTTAGGCTTAACCACTGAGCAGTACAGGTTAATGTTCAGAGACACCCAAAAGACACAGACTCAGGACTGGTCTGAATACATTGAATGTGCCACTAAGGCTTTGGAGGGTTGGTTGCTGGGAAGTAAGGTATCTGATTTTACAGGATTGTATAATTTGATGATGAGAGAACAGATTTTAAATAACTGTCAAAACCAGCAACTGCATCAACACTTGGTTGACTCTGATCTGACCTCTCCCCAAGAATTGGGAAAGAAGGCAGACAAATGGGTCAGAACCAGGGTTAAGCAAAAGAACCAGAACCAGGGCCAAGGGGGTGATCAGAAGAAAACAGACCAAAAGGGTGGAGATCAGAAATCTAAAGACCAGAAGTCTTCAACAGGGCCCCAAACTACTGCTAAGGAGGGTGGGTCCCAACAACAGTCCAAAAAGAAGAAAGAAGGTCAAAAGAAACCCTGGTGCAATCATTGTAAAAATACAACTCACTGGACTAGTGATTGCAAAAAGGGTGGAGCCCCCAACACTGTTGCCCCTAAGGCACCTGCTCCCAGTACTACTGTTAGCAGTGTTGGTCCCCAGACAAAGGGTGTAGTGGGAATCACTATGGGAACTGAAGGAGATTCTGACTTAGACCGAACCCTTACACAGGCAGTCTTGATCTGTGATGGGGACATTGATTTGTCCCTGACTGTGAGCCCCAGTAACCTGGGCAAGTACAGACAGACTCCTTTAATAAATGAAAAAGTGGCTCAAGCTTACAGGGACACATGTGCCAGTGTCACTATGGTGACACCAGGCTTTGTGGACCCTGGACAGTACATACCAGGTGAGAACTACCTGGTGACCAATGCCAGCAATGCCACTACTTCACATAGTGTGGCAGTTGTTAACTTCTCATGGGGAGGGGTAACTGGCCTCAAAAGGGTTGTGGTTAGTGCAGACCTCCCAGTAGAATGTTTGTTGGGCAATGACCTAGAGAGTTCTCTATGGTCAGAAGTGGAGTACAGGACTCATGCAGAGATGTTAGGTATATCATCACATGTCCTTGCTGTGACCAGGTCACAGGCCAAAAAGTGCCTCACTGAACCACAGGTCTTGGATCCTGGAACAATGGACCAAGCACCTACCAAGAAGAAGAACAGGAGGGTCAAGGCTGTGCCTTCCCCCCTGCCTCAGAGTGATGATCAGCCTTCCCAGGAAGCTGATCTAGAGGACCCTGAAGGAACTGTCCCTGAAGAGCTTGAACCTGATCAGGTTGAGTTTCTGGGGACAGGGGGACCTTCAAGGGCTGACTTGAGGCAGGCTCAGTTATCCTGTCCCTCTCTTGAACCCCTCAGACAGCTGGCTGCTGCTGAGGCTGCTGGGAATGCTCAAGGTACCCATAAAGTGTATTGGGATGAAGGGCTCCTTTATTCAGAGGCTAGAGACCCCAAGCCTGGTGCAACCAGGAGGTTGGTCATACCTCTGCAATTTAGGGGCTTCCTTCTTACCTTGGCCCATGACATTCCTTTAGCAGGACACTTAGGCCAGAACAAGACTTGGGACAGGCTTGTCCCTCACTTTCACTGGCCTCATATGAATGAAGATACAAAGGAGTTTTGTCGCTCCTGTGTTACCTGCCAAGCCAGTGGCAAATCAGGTGGCACAACAAAGGCCCCCCTTATACCACTACCTGTGGTGGGGGTCCCCTTTGAAAGAGTGGGAATAGACATAGTGGGTCCCATGGATCCTCCCACTGCATCTGGGCACAGATTTATACTGGTGGTAGTGGATCATGCCACCAGGTATCCAGAGGCAATTCCCCTTAGGACCACTACAGCTCCTGTTGTGGCCAGGGCCCTGCTGGGAGTATTCTCCAGAGTGGGGTTTCCTAAGGAGGTAGTATCTGACAGAGGTACCAACTTTATGTCAGGATACTTGACAGCTATGTGGAAGGAATGTGGTGTCAACTACAAGTTCACCACCCCTTATCACCCACAATGCAATGGGCTTGTTGAGAGATTCAACAAGACCCTAAAGGGTATGATCAAAGGATTACCTGAAAAGCTCAGGCGAAGATGGGATATCCTTCTACCCTGCCTTCTGTTTGCTTACAGAGAGGTCCCACAAAAAGGAGTTGGCTACAGCCCCTTTGAATTGTTGTTTGGGCACCCTGTGAGAGGCCCACTGTGTTTGGTGAAGGAAGGATGGGAGTTACCTCTCAAAAAGCCTAAGCTAGACATAGTGGACTATGTACTTGGTCTCCGCTCCAGGATGGCTGAGTATATGGAGAAGGCATCTAAAAACCTTGAGGCAAGCCAGGCCTTACAGAAAGCTTGGCATGACCAAAAGGCTGTCTTGGTTGAGTATCAGCCAGGACAGAAGGTATGGGTGTTGGAGCCAGTGGCCCCAGCAGCACTCCAAGACAAATGGTCTGGACCCCATACAATCCTGGAAAAGAAGGGAGAGGTCACCTACTTGGTGGACCTAGGAACTCCCAGGAGTCCCCACAGGGTACTCCATGTTAACAGGCTTAAAGCATATGTTGACAGGGCAGACATGGGCTTGCTCATGGCTACAGATGAGGGACAGGAGGAAGAGAGTGACCCTCTCCCAGACCTGTTGTCTCAGAACCCTGAAGATGGCTCAGTTGAAGGAGTGACCCTTGGAGGCAACCTCACTGCCCATCAGCAGACTGAATGTAGACAGGTTCTACAATCATTTTCACATATGTTTTCCTTGATACCTAGTCAAACTGACTGGTGTACCCATGTTGTGGACACTGGTGACAGTCTGCCTGTAAAGAACAAACTTTACAGACAACCTGACCACGTCAGGGACTGTATAAAGGCTGAGGTACATAAAATGCTGGAATTAGGTGTCATTGAACCCTCAGAGAGCCCCTGGGCTAGCCCAGTGGTTCTGGTCCCCAAACCTCACACCAAAGATGGCAAGAGAGAGATGAGGTTCTGTGTGGATTACAGAGGACTCAATGCTGTCACCAGGACAGATGCACACCCTATTCCAAGGGCAGATGAGCTCATAGACAAACTAGCTTCTGCAAAGTTTTTGAGCACATTTGACTTAACAGCTGGCTATTGGCAAATCAGATTAGCTGAGGAGTCTAAGGCCAAAACAGCATTCTCAACCCCAGGTGGGCATTATCAGTTTGTGGTGATGCCCTTTGGTCTGAAGAATGCACCTGCCACCTTCCAAAGGCTGGTGAACCAAGTCCTTACTGGGTTGGATGACTTTTGTGCAGCATATCTGGATGACATTGCTGTCTTTAGCTCCACCTGGGAGGATCACCTGATCCACCTGAAGAAGGCTCTTGAGGCCCTGCAGAGGGCAGGCCTCACTATCAAGGCTACTAAGTGCCAGATAGGGCAGAGTAAGGTTGTATATTTGGGCCACCTTGTAGGTGGAGGCCAAGTTCAACCACTGGAGAGTAAGATACAATCCATCAAGGACTGGTCCCCTCCAACCACCCAGACTCAAGTTCGAGCTTTCTTGGGCTTGACTGGGTACTACAGGAAGTTTGTTAAGAACTATGGGTCCATTGTGACTCCTCTTAATGATCTGACATCCAAGAAGATGCCCAAAAAGGTTCAGTGGACAGTAAGCTGTCAAAAGGCATTTGATGACCTGAAGGAGGCCATGTGCTCTGCACCTATCCTGAAAAGTCCTGACTACTCCAAAGAGTTTATTGTCCAAACAGATGCTTCTGAGTTGGGTGTGGGAGCTGTGCTGTCACAACTTAATGTAGATGGTCAAGACCAACCCATTGCTTTTATTAGCAGAAGGTTGACCCCCAGAGAGAAGAATTGGTCAGCTATTGAGAGGGAGGCCTTTGCTGTGGTGTGGGCCCTGAAGAAGCTGAGGCCATACTTGTTTGGCACTCACTTCAAGATTCAGACCGACCATAAGCCCCTCTTGTGGCTAAATCAGATGAAGGGTGAAAACCCCAAACTGCTTAGGTGGTCCATTTCCCTACAGGGGATGGACTTTACAGTGGAGCACCGGCCAGGTACTGACCATGGGAATGCAGATGGTCTCTCCAGGTACTTCCACTTAGGACATGAAGACGAGACTGGTCAAGGCTAGTTTAATGTCCCAGCGTTTGGGGGGGGGGTTGTGTAGGAGAGTAGGGTCTGCTATCCTATGGTCACCCCAAATTTTTGCTTTTTGCTTCACTGGTTTTTGACATATTGAGGCTGTGGGCCTGCCAATCAGACCCCCAGCCTGCTGTTCTCTCTACTAAATTAAAACTATGCTGTGAGAAGTTGGCCTGGTATATGCTGTTCACTAGTTCTAGTGACCACCTTGTACCATGCCAAGCAACCCTTATGGTGTGGTTGTAAGTCAACCTTTTTGGACTAGCTGCCCTAGTGGTAGCGTAGGCTAAGCAGTCTTTGAGGCTAAACTCGTGATGCGTGTTAAGCCAGCTGTTTTACCAAATATAACCCCCTTTTATACCAATGAAAGGACACCACACAGATATATATTCAAAATATATATGTATTTATTTCTCAAAGTAACCCCTAGTCTCTTTAGGAGCACAGGAGCACAAATCGTCAAACAAGATTATCACAGAATACACAGAAGTTGCACTTTATATGGATAGGCCCTGGTGGCCACTCGAACCATATACTAAAATAGTGGTATAAGTACCACGAACAGAAAAGGGAAAAGGCCTAGGGCCTCTAGAATCGCTGGGCCTACAAGGAGCTAACGTCAGTTAGTGACCAGGAGGTCCACGGGTGGCGTGTGCAGAGCAAATAGTCACACGCGGGCTCCCATAGGTTTCAATGGGTGCGTAAAAAGTACAAAGTTACTGCAAAAGGAATCTTCCGGATGACCTAGGAACTTAAGATTTGGAACACAGGCACTAGAGATGTATTACTACACATGGGCACCGGAGTACCAGCTTTACCTCACCCACAGGAAGCGGGTGCATAGGCCTCAAAGTGCGTCGGGTTTCTTCTATCTGTTCCGTTGAGCCTGGGACAAAGATGCTGCAGGCGGTCGGTCGGGAAGAGATGCAGTGGATCCAAGAGTGGATCGGAGATGTTGAAGACCTGTAAGCAGAGGGGACAGTGTTCACAGTCACTAGCCAGTGACCAGCGTGGCACCAGGTGGGTACCAGGCGATGTCGGGTGCAAACAGGTGATGAGGGGTAGCTTGTCTCCGCAGCCACGTGGTCCCTGAAGGTCGACGACGTCCAGGAGTCGGCTCACGAGCTGTCCCACGCAGGCTCTCGCTGTCGGCGGTGTCGGCGACTTGATCGAAGCAAACAAGCCTTGGCAAAAGCAATTGCAGGAGGATTCGGAAATCAGCTGTTGGTTCTGACCAGCAAGGTCAGAGGGATTGCTCCTTTGGAGGGGAGCAAGGGCCAGTCTGGAGCAACCAGACCAGCGGTGTTTGTCGTAGATTTCGTCGCCAAGATGGCCACTAGCCAGCGGGCCAGCAACCGGTTAGGCGCGTCGAGTGGCAAAATGCAGAAGGGCCCCACGCAGATCGTGGAGATGCTGGAGGGCTCACCTTTGGTGCAGATGCTGCTCGAGGGTTGGGCTTCTCAGGACCCAAAGCACAACTTGGAGGGAGCCTCGGTTGTTGCACTGGTCAGCTTGTCGTAGTCGTTCCAAGATGGCTGGTTCCACGTGTCTCGGTGCCTCCACGGGTCTCCTCTTTTCAGGGACTGTGGATCGGGCGGTGAGAGGTCTGGAGGTCCAGGTCTTGTCAGTCTCTGGGCTCGGGCTCCGGCGGGAGGCGGCGGCAAAGCAGACGGTGATTCGCTGGATGGTGCTTGCGTTAGCAAGGTGGTCACTCCCTGACCACAGGGGAGATTTTCTTCAGTCTTCTGTGCAGCAGAATGTCGAAGTTCCCGTCTTCTTCTTAGTTTCAAGTTGATTCCAGGATGTCTGAAGTCTTAGGACACAGCTCCTACCTTTATTCGGATTCTAGGGGCCGGACTACCTGCTAGGTCCCTCCCTATGGGTGGGACCAGGAAGGGGGGTGGTTACACCCCCAATCCTTTGTCCAGCTCGCCCCAGGCCCGGGACTGGTGTGCCCCAGGACCGGTTTGAACTGGCATATGCACCGAGGCTCCTTGTGAGCCACAGGCATGTCTGGTTTCTTTCAAGCCCTACCTGACCAATACACAAAATCCTGTCTGGGGTGGTGCACGCACCTCCCCTGGCAGGAAACCCTTTGTCCACACCTCCCAAGCTGGAAGGACTCCCAGCAGCAGGAGGGCAGACTTGTGTCTGTGGTGGCAGCATCCATTTTGTGGAGCTGAGGCTATGTCTGATTTTACCCGGGTTTCAGGCACTGTACATGTCGTGTCCCTCTAGAAGGGTGGAATGCTAACCCCGTCGCCAGAATTGGCGAGGGGTTAGTATTCCAATTCGTATGACACCTTACTCGACATGTTTTGATAAAGCCAAACCAAAGATAGCATTTAACCGCGAGGTTCATAATGCACTTAAGAGTATATGGTATGACGATATCTGGAAACAGTAGAAGGAAGTTGTTCCGACCACTGCAGACAGGCTCAGCTCATGCCAGAGCACCATCTCACATGGAACCAAGCACTCTGCCTTCAGGATTGTTAAGGCCTGCCATAGGAGTGACTTATAGGTTACCAGGTGTCCCATTTAAGTTTAGGTATAGGTATACTACACCTAAGTAAGAGGTGATTACACCAACTTACCCCAGCTGAGTGATCAGCCAGTTGTGTCAGATTGTTAGGCCAAGCCTGGGGTGGCATAATACATGCTTCAGCCCCTGGCAGGCCTTGGATATACCAATGCCCTGGGTACCTAGTGTACACTGGTACAGGGGCTGACAGGGTGATCCAACCAATTGGGTATGTACCTAGGGTACATGGAGTCCATTTTACAGAGAGAGCAGATAGCCTGAGAGCCTGAATGGCAGGATCTCAGGCCAACTAAGTCGAAAAACCAGCTAGACACTAGGCAAAAATTTGGGGGTAACCATAGTCAGATATCCACCTTCCTACACAACCCCCCCCCAAACGAAGGGAGATAAGGCTGACCTTGACCAGGTAAGCCTATATTGCCCAAGTGGCCATATAAGGAGGAACCAGCACTGGCATGGTTACCCCCTGTCTCATGGTCCACTAAGCAATCCCTCACACTAAGGGTATCAGAGGGTCTCCACCATAGGGAATCTCTACCTGTGGTGTGTCTTGGCAAAGTAAAAGGCTGGTGTTGAGATGGAGTACTGAAGTGAGTGTCCTCAAAGTGAGGCCTCAGCCTCCTCCAATCATCCTCCACCATGGATGCCTTTCTTTCTTTAACTGAGTTGCACTGTGCTCTCAGGGTCAGCCTCTGGCTACCTAAAGCTGGAGGCTGGGTCCCTTTTGTGGGCTTACTGGAGGGACAGGTCAGGTTTGGGGCCCTAAGGTCCCATGTTTGCCTGTGCCCAACAGAATCCCCCTGGGGGAGGTCCCTAACTACCTGTAAAGGAGATCCCTCAGGAATGTTTTTACCCATCACCTGACTAGGGCTACTAGCCAGGCAATCCTCATTCTTTTGATGGGGGGGTTCTTGTGGACAGGGGCCCTCTGGGGGTCCACTGGCCTCCCTGACCTCTGCAGCCCTGGGCTGACTGAGGCAGGGTAGAGAGAGGCAGGCTACCTGCACCAGACTGGATCCCACCTTGGAAGGGGCCACTGACATCAGAGGCTCTGCCAGGCCAGGCCTGGCTACCTCTGGGGCAGTTCCTTCACAAGGGGTGAGGTCAGATCCCTGAGGAGGCTGACCTTTTCCTAATGTCTGGGGAGAGGGAGACTTTTCTTCCTCCCCACTACTCTCAGTTTGTGTGGAGTGATCCATTGTTTCAGGCTTCACTACACCTATGTCAGTCTGAGTATAGGCTGAGACCATTACAGCCTTGCCAACCTTTTCAGGGGGGCACTCAGTTTGTGTTTGAGCTGTGACTGTCACAGCTCTGCCAGTCCCTACAGGGAAGTCTGTCTGTGCCTGGGCTGTGGCTACCACTGCCCTTCCAACCTTTTCAGGGAGGAAATCTATTTGGACAGGGGTTGTGAATGGCACAACCCCCCTACCCTTTTGTGAAAGGCCTACCATTTTAGAATGGGTGTCTTGTTCAACTCCAGCCCAAGCTGAGAGTTCTAAGTCATTCCCCAGTAAGCAGTCTACAGGCAAGGTTGGGGACACTGCTACCCTTTTAGGGCCAGTGACCCCTCCCCAGCTGAGACATACCTCTGCCATGGGATGACTGTTCTGTTTGCCATCAATGTTAGTCACCTGGTAGGAGAAACCGGGCAAAAGCTGCTCAGAGGGAACTAGCCAATGGGCCACCATTGTGATGCTAGCCCCAGTGTCTCTGTAGGCCTCAGCTTTTGTACCATTGATGTAGGGCTCCTGTCTGTACCTACCCAAAGTGTTGGGACAGGCAGTGAAGTTGGCAAACCCCATGCCACCATCACAGACAAGAGTGGTTGCTGTAGGGGAATTGGCTAAGCCAGGGTCCCCCTGTGTTCCCCAAGTAAACCCACCCAGATTTCTGGGGGCACTCCCACCACCTGGGGGATTACTGCTGACAGTAATAGGTGGTGTGACAGGAGTAATTGGAGGAACAGTTTTGTTTTTAGCCCTTGGGCAACCGCTGTCAGTTTTCCAATGCCCAGGAGTTTTACACTCATGGCAGTAGGGCTTTTTAGCTGTGGTAGAGGAGGGAGCTTGGGACCCACCACCCTGTGTGGAGTTTTGGGGCCCTGAGGAAGGTTTCTCTTTTTCTTTATCCCCACCCTTCTCTTGAGGCTTGGTGGTATCTTTCTTTTGGTCACCACCCTGGTTTTTAGGCCTGATCCTGGTCCTGACCCATTTATCTGCCCTCTTTCCCAATTCTTGGGGAGAGGTCAAATCTGAGTCTACCAGGTGTTGATGGAGAAGCTGGTTTTGACAATTACTTAAAATCTGCTCTCTCATCATCAAATTGTACAATCCTGTATAATCCGACACCTTACTTCCCAGCAACCAACCCTCCAAAGCCTTAGTGGCACATTCCACATATTCAGACCAGTCCTGAGTCTGTGTCTTCTGGGTGTCTCTGAACATTAACCTGTACTGTTCAGTGGTTAAGCCTAACCCATCAACTAGGACACTCTTCAGGACTCTGTAATTTCTGACATCCTCTTCTCTAACAGTGAGGAGTCTATCTCTGCCTCTCCCCTCAAAGGAGAGCCATAAGATTGCTGCCCACTGGTCTTCAGGAACCTGCTGCACTTTGCAGGCTCTCTCAAGAGCAGTCATCCATTTGTGGATGTCATCCCCACTTTTGTAGGGGGGCACAATCTTGGACAGGTTCCTATTGTCAAAGACCCTATCTTTGTCCCTAGGGACATTGCTGCCACCAGTGGGTATAGACCCACTCTCTCTATGCTGCCTAGCCTTGCTCAGTTTTTCTTCCATCAGGGCTACTTCTAGCTCCTGCTTCCTGATCCTCAGCTGGGCTTCCTGCATTCTGGCCTCATGTTCCCTCCTCTGAGGGGTGGTCAGTCTCCTTCTGGAGTGACCTTGAGAGCCTCTAGAGCCATGGGAAGCATTGGAGTCACCTGAGCGATTCCTTTGCCTTCCAAGCCCTGTGTTAAGTCCACTGGGGAGATCCAATGGGGTGAACCCACTGTCAGTCCCCAATAGCCTTAGTTTAGCTGGGCCAAGTATAACACTTGGCACTGGGCTAGTTCTCCCTTCATCCCCACTCACATCTGTATCCCCATCACTTTCTTCCTCTGTGGTAGGCATCCCATCTAAGGGGTGACTATTGAAAGGGGGTACCTCTGTGGCATCTTCAGAAGGGGGGCCTCCTGTTCCGAATCCTCCTGCAATTGCTTTTGCCAAGGCTTGTTTGCTTCGATCAAGTCGCCGACACCGCCGACAGCGAGAGCCTGCGTGGGACAGCTCGTGAGCCGACTCCTGGACGTCGTCGACCTTCAGGGACCACGTGGCTGCGGAGACAAGCTACCCCTCATCACCTGTTTGCACCCGACATCGCCTGGTACCCACCTGGTGCCACGCTGGTCACTGGCTAGTGACTGTGAACACTGTCCCCTCTGCTTACAGGTCTTCAACATCTCCGATCCACTCTTGGATCCACTGCATCTCTTCCCGACCGACCGCCTGCAGCACTTTTGTCTACAGGCCCCACGGAACAGATAGAAGAAACCCGACGCACTTCGAGGCCTATGCACCCGCTTCCTGTGGGTGAGGTAAAGCTGGCACTCCGGTGCCCAAGTGTGGTATTACATCTCTAGTGCCTGTGTTCCAAATCTTAAGTTCCTAGGTCATCCGGAAGATTCCTTTTGCAGTAACTTTGTACTTTTTACGCACCCATTGAAACCTATGGGAGCACGCGTGTGACTATTTGCTCTGCACACGCCACCCGTGGACCTCCTGGTCACTAACTGACGTTAGCTCCTTGTAGGCCCAGCGATTCTAGAGGCCCTAGGCCTTTTCCCTTTCCTGTTCGTGGTACTTATACCACTATTTTAGTATATGGTTCGAGTGGCCACCAGGGCCTATCCATATAAAGTGCAACTTCTGTGTATTCTGTGATAATCTTGTTTGACGATTTGTGCTCCTGTGCTCATAAAGAGACTAGGGGTTACTTTGAGAAATAAATACATATATATTTTGAATATATATCTGTGTGGTGTCCTTTCATTGGTATAAAAGGGGGTTGCATTTGGTAAAACAGCTGGCTTAACACGCTTCACGAGTTTAGCCTCAAAGACTGCTTAGCCTACGCTACCACTAGGGCAGCTAGTCCGAAAAGGTTGACTTACAACCACACCATAAGGGTTGCTTGGCATGGTACAAGGTGATCACTTTAACTAGTGAGCATCATATACCAGGCCAACTTCTCACACACACACACACACACACACAACCACACACACACACAACCACACACACACACAACCACACACACACACAACCACACACACACACACAACCACACACACACAACCACACACACACACAAACAACCACACACACAACCACACACACAAACACAACCACACACACAAACACAACCACACACACACAACCACAAACACAACCACACACACACACAACCACACACACAACCACACACACAACCACACACACACAACCACACAACCACACACAACCACACACAACCACACAACCACACACAACCACACACACACACACAACCACACACACACACACACAACCACACACAACCACACACAACCACACACAACCACACACAACCACACACACACAACCACACACACACACAACCACACACAACCACACACACCACCCACACACAAC
Organism: Triturus cristatus; assembly: GCF_964204655.1. NCBI lineage: Eukaryota > Metazoa > Chordata > Amphibia > Caudata > Salamandridae > Triturus > Triturus cristatus. The sequence goes on along the minus strand of NW_028187874.1, from coordinate 324,269 downwards.
CACACACACCACCCACACACAACCACACACACCACCCACATACAACCACCCACACCACCCACACACACACACAACCACACACACACACAACCACACACACACAACCACACACACACACAACCACACACACAACCACACACAACCACACACACACACAACCACACACAACCACACACACACCACCCACACACAACCACACACACCACCCACACACAACCACACACACACACAACCACACACAACCACACACACACCACCCACACACAACCACACACAAAAACACAACCACACACACAAACACAACCACACACACAAACACAACCACACACACACACAACAACACACACAACCACACACACACACACACAACCACACACACACACACACAACCACACACACACACACAACCACACACACAAACACAACCACACACACACAACCACACACACAAACACAACCACACACACAAACACAACCACACACACAAACACAACCACACACACACACACACACAACCACACACACAACCACACACAGCCACACACAACCACACACACACTGAACCACACACAACCACACACACCACCCACACACCACACATACAACCACACACACACAACCACACACACAAACACAACCACACACACACACACAACCACACACACAAACACAAACACAACCACACACACACACAACCACACACACAACCACACACACAACCACACACACAACCACACACACACAACCACACACACACACACACACACACACACACAACCACACACACAAACACAACCACACACACACACAACCACACACACAACCACACACACAACCACACACACACAACCACACACAACCACACACAACCACACACACACACACACACACATACACAACCACACACAACCACACACAACCACACACACACACACACACAACCACACACAACCACACACACACAGAACCACACACAACCACACACACCACCCACACACCACACACACAACCACACACACACAACCACAAACACAACCACACACACACACACTGTGAGAAGTTGGCCTGGTATATGATGCTCACTAGTTAAAGTGATCACCTTGTACCATGCCAAGCAACCCTTATGGTGTGGTTGTAAGTCAACCTTTTCGGACTAGCTGCCCTAGTGGTAGCGTAGGCTAAGCAGTCTTTGAGGCTAAACTCGTGAAGCGTGTTAAGCCAGCTGTTTTACCAAATGCAACCCCCTTTTATACCAATGAAAGGACACCACACAGATATATATTCAAAATATATATGTATTTATTTCTCAAAGTAACCCCTAGTCTCTTTATGAGCACAGGAGCACAAATCGTCAAACAAGATTATTACAGAATACACAGAAGTTGCACGTTATATGGATAGGCCCTGGTGGCCACTCAAACCATATACTAAAATAGTGGTATAAGTACCACGAACAGAAAAGGGAAAAGGCCTAGGGCCTCTAGAATCGCTGGGCCTACAAGGAGCTAACGTCAGTTAGTGACCAGGAGGTCCACGGGTGGCGTGTGCAGAGCAAATAGTCACACGCGTGCTCCCATAGGTTTCAATGGGTGCGTAAAAAGTACAAAGTTACTGCAAAGGAGATCTTCCGGGTTGACTAGGAACTTAAGATTTGGAACACAGGCACTAGAGATGTATTACTACACATGGGCACCGGAGTACCAGCTTTACCTCACCCACAGGAAGCGGGTGCATAGGCCTCAAAGTGCGTCGGGTTTCTTCTATCTGTTCCGTTGAGCCTGGGACAAAGATGCTGCAGGCGGTCGGTCCGGTAGAGATGCGATGGATCCAAGGGTGGATCGGAGATGTTGAAGACCTGTAAGCAGAGGGGACAGTGTTCACAGTCACTAGCCAGTGACCAGCGTGGCACCAGGTGGGTACCAGGCGATGTCGGGTGCAAACAGGTGATGAGGGGTAGCTTGTCTCCGCAGCCACGTGGTCCCTGAAGGTCGACGACGTCCAGGAGTCGGCTCACGAGCTGTCCCACGCAGGCTCTCACTGTCGGCGGTGTCGGCGACTTGATCGAAGCAAACAAGCCTTGGCAAAAGCAATTGTAGAAGGATTCGGAAATCAGCTGTTGGTTCTGACCAGCAAGGTCAGAGGGATTGCTCCTTTGGAGGGGTGCAAGGGCCAGTCTGGAGCAACCAGACCAGCGGTGTTTGTCGTAGATTTCGTCGCCAAGATGGCCACTAGCCAGCGGGCCAGCAACCGGTTAGGCGCGTCGAGTGGCAAAATGCAGAAGGGCCCCACGCAGATCGTGGAGATGCTGGAGGGCTCACCTTTGGTGCAGATGCTGCTCGAGGGTTGGGCTTCTCAGGACCCAAAGCACAACTTGGAGGGAGCCTCGGTTGTTGCACTGGTCAGCTTGTCGTAGTCGTTCCAAGATGGCTGGCTCCACGTGTCTCGGTGCCTCCACGGGTCTCCTCTTTTCAGGGACTGTGGATCGGGCGGTGAGAGGTCTGGAGGTCCAGGTCTTGTCAGTCTCTGGGCTCGGGCTCCGGCGGGAGGCGGCGGCAAAGCAGACGGTGATTCGCTGGATGGTGCTTGCGTTAGCAAGGTGGTCACTCCCTGACCACAGGGGAGATTTTCTTCAGTCTTCTGTGCAGCAGAATGTCGAAGTTCCCGTCTTCTTCTTAGTTTCAAGTTGATTCCAGGATGTCTGAAGTCTTAGGACACAGCTCCTACCTTTATTCGGATTCTAGGGGCCGGACTACCTGCTAGGTCCCTCCCTATGGGTGGGACCAGGAAGGGGGGTGGTTACACCCCCAATCCTTTGTCCAGCTCGCCCCAGGCCCGGGACTGGTGTGCCCCAGGACCGGTTTGAACTGGCATATGCACCGAGGCTCCTTGTGAGCCACAGGCATGTCTGGTTTCTTTCAAGCCCTACCTGACCAATACACAAAATCCTGTCTGGGGTGGTGCACGCACCTCCCCTGGCAGGAAACCCTTTGTCCACACCTCTCAAGCTGGAAGGACTCCCAGCAGCAGGAGGGCAGACTTGTGTCTGTGGTGGCAGCATCCATTTTGTGGAGCTGAGGCTATGTCTGATTTTACCCGGGTTTCAGGTACTGTACATGTCGTGTCCCTCTAGAAGGGTGGAATGCTAACCCCGTCGCCAGAATTGGCGAGGGGTTAGTATTCCAATTCGTATGACACCTTACTCGACATTGTGAGAAGTTGGCCTGGTATATGCTGTTCACTAGTTCTAGTGACCACCTTGTACCATGCCAAGCAACCCTTATGGTGTGGTTGTAAGTCAACCTTTTTGGACTAGCTGCCCTAGTGGTAGCGTAGGCTAAGCAGTCTTTGAGGCTAAACTCGTGAAGCGTGTTAAGCCAGCTGTTTTACCAAATGCAACCCCCTTTTATACCAATGAAAGGACACCACACAGATATATATTCAAAATATATATGTATTTATTTCTCAAAGTAACCCCTAGTCTCTTTATGAGCACAGGAGCACAAATCGTCAAACAAGATTATTACAGAATACACAGAAGTTGCACGTTATATGGATAGGCCCTGGTGGCCACTCAAACCATATACTAAAATAGTGGTATAAGTACCACGAACAGAAAAGGGAAAAGGCCTAGGGCCTCTAGAATCGCTGGGCCTACAAGGAGCTAACGTCAGTTAGTGACCAGGAGGTCCACGGGTGGCGTGTGCAGAGCAAATAGTCACACGCGTGCTCCCATAGGTTTCAATGGGTGCGTAAAAAGTACAAAGTTACTGCAAAAGGAATCTTCCGGATGACCTAGGAACTTAAGATTTGGAACACAGGCACTAGAGATGTATTACTACACTTGGGCACAGGTGTGCCAGCTTTACCTCACCCACAGGAAGCGGGTGCATAGGCCTCGAAGTGCGTCGGGTTTCTTCTATCTGTTCCGTGGAGCTTGAAGACAAAGATGCTGCAGGCGGTCGGTCCGGGAGAGATGCAGTGGATCCAAGAGTGGATCGGAGATGTTGAAGACCTGTAAGCAGAGGGGACAGTGTTCACAGTCACTAGCCAGTGACCAGCGTGGCCCCAGGTGGGTACCAGGCGATGTCGGGTGCAAACAGGTGATGAGGGGTAGCTTGTCTCCGCAGCCACGTGGTCCCTGAAGGTCGACGACGTCCAGGAGTCGGCACACGAGCGGTCCCACGCAGGCTCTCGCTGTCGGCGGTGTCGGCGACTTGATCGAAGCAAACAAGCCTTGGCAAAAGCAATTGCAGGAGGATTCGGAAATCAGCTGTTGGTTCTGACCAGCAAGGTCAGAGGGATTGCTCCTTTGGAGGGGAGCAAGGGCCAGTCTGGAGCAACCAGACCAGCGGTGTTTGTCGTAGATTTCGTCGCCAAGATGGCCACTAGCCAGCGGGCCAGCAACCGGTTAGGCGCGTCGAGTGGCAAAATGCAGAAGGGCCCCACGCAGATCGTGGAGATGCTGGAGGGCTCACCTTTGGTGCAGATGCTGCTCGAGGGTTGGGCTTCTCAGGACCCAAAGCACAACTTGGAGGGAGCCTCGGTTGTTGCACTGGTCAGCTTGTCGTAGTCGTTCCAAGATGGCTGGCTCCACGTGTCTCGGTGCCTCCACGGGTCTCCTCTTTTCAGGGACTGTGGATCGGGCGGTGAGAGGTCTGGAGGTCCAGGTCTTGTCAGTCTCTGGGCTCGGGCTCCGGCGGGAGGCGGTGGCAAAGCAGACGGTGATTCGCTGGATGGTGCTTGCGTTAGCAAGGTGGTCACTCCCTGACCACAGGGGAGATTTTCTTCAGTCTTCTGTGCAGCAGAATGTCGAAGTTCCCGTCTTCTTCTTAGTTTCAAGTTGATTCCAGGATGTCTGAAGTCTTAGGACACAGCTCCTACCTTTAAGCGGATTCTAGGGGCCGGACTACCTGCTAGGTCCCTCCCTATGGGTGGGACCAGGAAGGGGGGTGGTTACACCCCCAATCCTTTGTCCAGCTCGCCCCAGGCCCGGGACTGGTGTGCCCCAGGACCGGTTTGAACTGGCATATGCACCGAGGCTCCTTGTGAGCCACAGGCATGTCTGGTTTCTTTCAAGCCCTACCTGACCAATACACAAAATCCTGTCTGGGGTGGTGCACGCACCTCCCCTGGCAGGAAACCCTTTGTCCACACCTCCCAAGCTGGAAGGACTCCCAGCAGCAGGAGGGCAGACTTGTGTCTGTGGTGGCAGCATCCATTTTGTGGAGCTGAGGCTATGTCTGATTTTACCCGGGTTTCAGGCACTGTACATGTCGTGTCCCTCTAGAAGGGTGGAATGCTAACCCCGTCGCCAGAATTGGCGAGGGGTTAGTATTCCAATTCGTATGACACCTTACTCGACATGTTTTGATAAAGCCAAACCAAAGATAGCATTTAACCGCGAGGTTCATAATGCACTTAAGAGTATATGGTATGACGATATCTGGAAACAGTAGAAGGAAGTTGTTCCGACCACTGCAGACAGGCTCAGCTCATGCCAGAGCACCATCTCACATGGAACCAAGCACTCTGCCTTCAGGATTGTTAAGGCCTGCCATAGGAGTGACTTATAGGTTACCAGGTGTCCCATTTAAGGTTAGGTATAGGTATACTACACCTAAGTAAGAGGTGATTACACCAACTTACCCCAGCTGAGTGATCAGCCAGTTGTGTCAGATTGTTAGGCCAAGCCTGGGGTGGCATAGTACATGCTGCAGCCCTTGGCAGGCCTTGGGTACACCAATGCCCTGGGTACCTAGTGTACACTGGTACAGGGGCTGACAGGGTGATCCACTTCCAATTGGTTATGCACCTAGGGTGCATAGTTTTAATTTAGTAGAGAGAACAGCAGGCTGGGGGTCTGATTGGCAGGCCCACAGCCTCAATATGTCAAAAACCAGTGAAGCAAAAAGCAAAAATTTGGGGTGACCATAGGATAGCAGACCCTACTCTCCTACACACACACACACAAACACAACCACACACACACACAACCACACACACAACCACACACACACAACCACACACACAAACACAACCACACACACAAACACAACCACACACACACACACACACACACAAACACAACCACACACACACACAACCACACACACAACCACACACACAAACACAACCACACACACAAACACAACCACACACACACAACCACAAACACAACCACACACACACACAACCACACACACAACCACACACACAACCACACACACACAACCACACAACCACACACAACCACACACAACCACACAACCACACACAACCACACACACACACACAACTACACACACACACACAACCACACACAAACACAACCACACACACACACAACCACACACACACACACACAACCACACACAACCACACACAACCACACACAACCAAACACACACAACCACACACACAACCACACACACAACCACACACAACCACACACAACCACACACACAACCACACACACAACCACACACAACCACACACAACCACACACACAAACACAACCACACACACACACAACCACACACACAACCACACACACAACCACACACAACCACACACACACACAACCACACACACACAACCACACACACACACAACCACACACACACACACAACCACACACACACACAACCACACACACAACCACACACACACACAACCACACACACACACAACCACACACAACCACACCACACAACCACACACAACCACACACACACACAACCACACACAACCACACACACACAACCACACACACACAACCACACACACACAACCACACACACAACCACACACACACAACCACACACACACAACCACACACACACAACCACACACAACCACACACAACCACACACACAACCACACACACACACAACCACACACACACACAACCACACACACACACAACCACACACACAAACAAACAACCACACACACACACAAACAACCACACACACAACCAACCACACACACACACACACAACCACACACACACACACACAACCACACACACACAACCACACACACACACACACACAACCACACACACACACAACCACACACACACAACCACACACACAACCACACACACACACAACCACACACACACACAACCACACACACAACCACACACACACACAACCACACACACAACCACACACACACAACCACACAACCACACAACCACACACACAACCACACACACCCACACACACACACACACAACCACACACACCACCCACACACACACAACCACCCACACAAACACAACCACACACACACACACAACCACACACACACACAACCACACACACAAACACAACCACACACACACACAACCACACACACAAACACAACCACACACACAAACACAACCACACACACACAACCACACACACACACACAACCACACACACACACAACCACACACACACACAACCACACACACACACAACCACACACACACACACACAACCACACACACACAACCACACACACACACAACCACACACACACACACACAACCACACACACACAACCACACACACACAACCACCCACACAAACACAACCACACACACACACACAACCACACACACACACACAACCACACACACAAACACAACCACACACACACACAACCACACACAACCACACACACCACCCACACACAACCACACACACCACCCACACACAACCACACACACCACCCACACACACACACACAACCACACACACACACAACCACACACACACAACCACACACACACACAACCACACACACAACCACACACAACCACACACACACACAACCACACACAACCACACACACACCACCCACACACAACCACACACACCACCCACACACAACCACACACACACACAACCACACACAACCACACACACACCACCCACACACAACCACACACACAAACACAACCACACACACAAACACAACCACACACACACACAACAACACACACAACCACACACACACACACAACCACACACACAAACACAACCACACACACACACACAACCACACACACAAACACAACCACACACACACAACCACACACCCACCCACAACCACACACACACACACAACCACACACACACACACAACCCCACACACACACAACCACACACACACACAACCACACACACACAACCACACACACACACAACCACACACACAACCACACACACAAACACAACCACACACACACACACAACCACAAATACAACCACACACACACACAACCACACACACAACCACACACACACAACCACACACAACCACACACAACCACACACAACCCCACACACACACACAACCACACACACACAACCACACACACAAACACAACCACACACACACACAACCACACACACAACCACACACACAACCACACACACACACACAACCACACACACACAACCACACAACCACACACACAACCACACACAACCACACACACAACCACACACACACACATACAACCACACACACAAACACAACCACACACACACACAACCACACACACAAACACAACCACACACACACACACACACAACCACACACACAACCACACACAACCACACACAACCACACACACACAGAACCACACACAACCACACACACCACCCACACACCACACATACAACCACACACACACAACCACACACACAAACACAACCACACACACACACACAACCACACACACAAACACAAACACAACCACACACACACACAACCACACACACAACCACACACACAACCACACACACAACCACACACACACAACCACACACACACACACACACACACACACACACAACCACACACACAAACACAACCACACACACACACAACCACACACACAACCACACACACAACCACACACACACAACCACACACAACCACACACAACCACACACACACACACACACACACATACACAACCACACACAACCACACACAACCACACACACACACACAACCACACACAACCACAAACACACAGAACCACACACAACCACACACACCACCCACACACCACACACACAACCACACACACACAACCACACACACAAACACAACCACACACACACACACACACACACAAACACAACCACACACACACAACCACACACACAACCACACACACAACCACACACACACAACCACACACAACCACACACACACACAACCACACACAACCACACACACCACCCACACACAACCACACACACCACCCACACACAACCACACACAACCACCCACACACAACCACACACACCACCCACACACACACACACAACCACACACACACACACAACCACACACACAACCACACACACAACCACACACAACCACACACACACACAACCACACACAACCACACACACACCACCCACACACAACCACACACACCACCCACACACAACCACACACACACACAACCACACACAACCACACACACACCACCCACACACAACCACACACACCACCCACACACAACCACACACACCACCCACACATAACCACACACACACAACCACACACACACACAACCACACACACACAACCACACAACCACACACACAACCACACACAACCACACACACAACCACACACAACCACACACACACCACCCACACACAACCACACACACCACCCACACACACCACCCACACACACACACACAACCACACACACACACACAACCACACACACAAACACAACCACACAACAACACACACAACCACACACACACACACAACCACACACACAAACACAACCACACACACACACAACCACACACACAAACACAACCACACACACACAACCACACACACAAACACAACCACACACACAAACACAACCACACACACACACACACAACCACACACACAACCACACACACAAACACAACCACACACACACAACCACACACACAAACACAACCACACACACAAACACAACCACACACACACACACACAACCACACACACACACAACCACACACACACACAACCACACACACACACAACCACACACACAACCACACATACAACCACACACACAACCACACACACACACAACCACACACACACACACACACACACACACACACACAACCACACACACAACCACACACAACCACACACACACACAACCACACACAACCACACACACACACACAGAACCACACACAACCACACCACACACACAACCACACACAACCACACACACACACAACCACACACACACACACACACAACCACACACACACACAACCACATACACAACCACACACACAACCACACACACACAACCACACACACAACCACACACAACCACACACACACACACACACACACACAACCACACACAACCACACACAACCACACACACACACACACAACCACACACACACAGAACCACACACAACCACACACACCACCCACACACCACACACACAACCACACACACACAACCACACACACAAACACAACCACACACACACACACACTGTGAGAAGTTGGCCTGGTATATGATGCTCACTAGTTAAAGTGATCACCTTGTACCATGCCAAGCAACCCTTATGGTGTGGTTGTAAGTCAACCTTTTCGGACTAGCTGCCCTAGTGGTAGCGTAGGCTAAGCAGTCTTTGAGGCTAAACTCGTGAAGCGTGTTAAGCCAGCTGTTTTACCAAATGCAACCCCCTTTTATACCAATGAAAGGACACCACACAGATATATATTCAAAATATATATGTATTTATTTCTCAAAGTAACCCCTAGTCTCTTTATGAGCACAGGAGCACAAATCGTCAAACAAGATTATCACAGAATACACAGAAGTTGCACTTTATATGGATAGGCCCTGGTGGCCACTCGAACCATATACTAAAATAGTGGTATAAGTACCACGAACAGGAAAGGGAAAAGGCCTAGGGCCTCTAGAATCGCTGGGCCTACAAGGAGCTAACGTCAGTTAGTGACCAGGAGGTCCACGGGTGGCGTGTGCAGAGCAAATAGTCACACGCGTGCTCCCATAGGTTTCAATGGGTGCGTAAAAAGTACAAAGTTACTGCAAAGGAGATCTTCCGGGTTGACTAGGAACTTAAGATTTGGAACACAGGCACTAGAGATGTATTACTACACATGGGCACCGGAGTACCAGCTTTACCTCACCCACAGGAAGCGGGTGCATAGGCCTCAAAGTGCGTCGGGTTTCTTCTATCTGTTCCGTTGAGCCTGGGACAAAGATGCTGCAGGCGGTCGGTCCGGTAGAGATGCGGTGGATCCAAGGGTGGATCGGAGATGTTGAAGACCTGTAAGCAGAGGGGACAGTGTTCACAGTCACTAGCCAGTGACCAGCGTGGCACCAGGTGGGTACCAGGCGATGTCGGGTGCAAACAGGTGATGAGGGGTAGCTTGTCTCCGCAGCCACGTGGTCCCTGAAGGTCGACGACGTCCAGGAGTCGGCTCACGAGCTGTCCCACGCAGGCTCTCACTGTCGGCGGTGTCGGCGACTTGATCGAAGCAAACAAGCCTTGGCAAAAGCAATTGTAGAAGGATTCGGAAATCAGCTGTTGGTTCTGACCAGCAAGGTCAGAGGGATTGCTCCTTTGGAGGGGAGCAAGGGCCAGTCTGGAGCAACCAGACCAGCGGTGTTTGTCGTAGATTTCGTCGCCAAGATGGCCACTAGCCAGCGGGCCAGCAACCGGTTAGGCGCGTCGAGTGGCAAAATGCAGAAGGGCCCCACGCAGATCGTGGAGATGCTGGAGGGCTCACCTTTGGTGCAGATGCTGCTCGAGGGTTGGGCTTCTCAGGACCCAAAGCACAACTTGGAGGGAGCCTCGGTTGTTGCACTGGTCAGCTTGTCGTAGTCGTTTCAAGATGGCTGGCTCCACGTGTCTCGGTGCCTCCACGGGTCTCCTCTTTGCAGGGACTGTGGATCGGGCGGTGAGAGGTCTGGAGGTCCAGGTCTTGTCAGTCTCTGGGCTCGGGCTCCGGCGGGAGGCGGCGGCAAAGCAGACGTTGATTCGCTGGATGGTGCTTGCGTTAGCAAGGTGGTCACTCCCTGACCACAGGGGAGATTTTCTTCAGTCTTCTGTGCAGCAGAATGTCGAAGTTCCCGTCTTCTTCTTAGTTTCAAGTTGATTCCAGGATGTCTGAAGTCTTAGGACACAGCTCCTACCTTTATTCGGATTCTAGGGGCCGGACTACCTGCTAGGTCCCTCCCTATGGGCGGGACCAGGAAGGGGGGTGGTTACACCCCCAATCCTTTGTCCAGCTCGCCCCAGGCCCGGGACTGGTGTGCCCCAGGACCGGTTTGAACTGGCCTATGCCCCGAGGCTCCTTGTGAGCCACAGGCATGTCTGGTTTCTTTCAAGCCCTACCTGACCAATACACAAAATCCTGTCTGGGGTGGTGCACGCACCTCCCCTGGCAGGAAACCCTTTGTCCACACCTCCCAAGCTGGAAGGACTCCCAGCAGCAGGAGGGCAGACTTGTGTCTGTGGTGGCAGCATCCATTTTGTGGAGCTGAGGCTATGTCTGATTTTACCCGGGTTTCAGGTACTGTACATGTCGTGTCCCTCTAGAAGGGTGGAATGCTAACCCCGTCGCCAGAATTGGCGAGGGGTTAGTATTCCAATTCGTATGACACCTTACTCGACATGTTTTGATAAAGCCAAACCAAAGATAGCATTTAACCGCGAGGTTCATAATGCACTTAAGAGTATATGGTATGACGATATCTGGAAACAGTAGAAGGAAGTTGTTCCGACCACTGTAGACAGGCTCAGCTCATGCCAGAGCACCATCTCACATGGAACCAAGCACTCTGCCTTCAGGATTGTTAAGGCCTGCTATAGGAGTGACTTATAGGTTACCAGGTGTCCCATTTAAGGTTAGGTATAGGTATACTACACCTAAGTAAGAGGTGATTACACCAACTTACCCCAGCTGAGTGATCAGCCAGTTGTGTCAAATCGTTAGGCCAAGCCTGGGGTGGCATAATACATGCTGCAGCCCTTGGCAGGCCTTGGGTACACCAATGCCCTGGGTACCTAGTGTACACTGGTACAGGGGCTGACAGGGTGATCCACTTCCAATTGGTTATGCACCTAGGGTGCATAGTTTTAATTTAGTAGAGAGAACAGCAGGCTGGGGGTCTGATTGGCAGGCCCACAGCCTCAATATGTCAAAAACCAGTGAAGCAAAAAGCAAAAATTTGGGGTGACCATAGGATAGCAGACCCTACTCTCCTACACAACCCCCCCCCAAACGCTGGGACATTAAACTAGCCTTGACCAGTCTCGTCTTCATGTCCTAAGTGGAAGTACCTGGAGAGACCATCTGCATTCCCATGGTCAGTACCTGGCCGGTGCTCCACTGTAAAGTCCATCCCCTGTAGGGAAATGGACCACCTAAGCAGTTTGGGGTTTTCACCCTTCATCTGATTTAGCCACAAGAGGGGCTTATGGTCGGTCTGAATCTTGAAGTGAGTGCCAAACAAGTATGGCCTCAGCTTCTTCAGGGCCCACACCACAGCAAAGGCCTCCCTCTCAATAGCTGACCAATTCTTCTCTCTGGGGGTCAACCTTCTGCTAATAAAAGCAATGGGTTGGTCTTGACCATCTACATTAAGTTGTGACAGCACAGCTCCCACACCCAACTCAGAAGCATCTGTTTGGACAATAAACTCTTTGGAGTAGTCAGGACTTTTCAGGATAGGTGCAGAGCACATGGCCTCCTTCAGGTCATCAAATGCCTTTTGACAGCTTACTGTCCACTGAACCTTTTTGGGCATCTTCTTGGATGTCAGATCATTAAGAGGAGTCACAATGGACCCATAGTTCTTAACAAACTTCCTGTAGTACCCAGTCAAGCCCAAGAAAGCTCGAACTTGAGTCTGGGTGGTTGGAGGGGACCAGTCCTTGATGGATTGTATCTTACTCTCCAGTGGTTGAACTTGGCCTCCACCTACAAGGTGGCCCAAATATACAACCTTACTCTGCCCTATCTGGCACTTAGTAGCCTTGATAGTGAGGCCTGCCCTCTGCAGGGCCTCAAGAGCCTTCTTCAGGTGGATCAGGTGATCCTCCCAGGTGGAGCTAAAGACAGCAATGTCATCAAGATATGCTGCACAAAAGTCATCCAACCCAGTAAGGACTTGGTTCACCAGCCTTTGGAAGGTGGCAGGTGCATTCTTCAGACCAAAGGGCATCACCACAAACTGATAATGCCCACCTGGGGTTGAGAATGCTGTTTTGGCCTTAGACTCCTCAGCTAATCTGATTTGCCAATAGCCAGCTGTTAAGTCAAATGTGCTCAAAAACTTTGCAGAAGCTAGTTTGTCTATGAGCTCATCTGCCCTTGGAATAGGGTGTGCATCTGTCCTGGTGACAGCATTGAGTCCTCTGTAATCCACACAGAACCTCATCTCTCTCTTGCCATCTTTGGTGTGAGGTTTGGGGACCAGAACCACTGGGCTAGCCCAGGGGCTCTCTGAGGGTTCAATGACACCTAATTCCAGCATTTTATGTACCTCAGCCTTTATACAGTCCCTGACGTGGTCAGGTTGTCTGTAAAGTTTGTTCTTTACAGGCAGACTGTCACCAGTGTCCACAACATGGGTACACCAGTCAGTTTGACTAGGTATCAAGGAAAACATATGTGAAAATGATTGTAGAACCTGTCTACATTCAGTCTGCTGATGGGCAGTGAGGTTGCCTCCAAGGGTCACTCCTTCAACTGAGCCATCTTCAGGGTTCTGAGACAACAGGTCTGGGAGAGGGTCACTCTCTTCCTCCTGTCCCTCATCTGTAGCCATGAGCAAGCCCATGTCTGCCCTGTCAACATATGCTTTAAGCCTGTTAACATGGAGTACCCTGTGGGGACTCCTGGGAGTTCCTAGGTCCACCAAGTAGGTGACCTCTCCCTTCTTTTCCAGGATTGTATGGGGTCCAGACCATTTGTCTTGGAGTGCTGCTGGGGCCACTGGCTCCAACACCCATACCTTCTGTCCTGGCTGATACTCAACCAAGACAGCCTTTTGGTCATGCCAAGCTTTCTGTAAGGCCTGGCTTGCCTCAAGGTTTTTAGATGCCTTCTCCATATACTCAGCCATCCTGGAGCGGAGACCAAGTACATAGTCCACTATGTCTAGCTTAGGCTTTTTGAGAGGTAACTCCCATCCTTCCTTCACCAAACACAGTGGGCCTCTCACAGGGTGCCCAAACAACAATTCAAAGGGGCTGTAGCCAACTCCTTTTTGTGGGACCTCTCTGTAAGCAAACAGAAGGCAGGGTAGAAGGATATCCCATCTTCGCCTGAGCTTTTCAGGTAATCCTTTGATCATACCCTTTAGGGTCTTGTTGAATCTCTCAACAAGCCCATTGCATTGTGGGTGATAAGGGGTGGTGAACTTGTAGTTGACACCACATTCCTTCCACATAGCTGTCAAGTATCCTGACATAAAGTTGGTACCTCTGTCAGATACTACCTCCTTAGGAAACCCCACTCTGGAGAATACTCCCAGCAGGGCCCTGGCCACAACAGGAGCTGTAGTGGTCCTAAGGGGAATTGCCTCTGGATACCTGGTGGCATGATCCACTACCACCAGTATAAATCTGTGCCCAGATGCAGTGGGAGGATCCATGGGACCCACTATGTCTATTCCCACTCTTTCAAAGGGGACCCCCACCACAGGTAGTGGTATAAGGGGGGCCTTTGTTGTGCCACCTGATTTGCCACTGGCTTGGCAGGTAACACAGGAGCGACAAAACTCCTTTGTATCTTCATTCATATGAGGCCAGTGAAAGTGAGGGACAAGCCTGTCCCAAGTCTTGTTCTGGCCTAAGTGTCCTGCTAAAGGAATGTCATGGGCCAAGGTAAGAAGGAAGCCCCTAAATTGCAGAGGTATGACCAACCTCCTGGTTGCACCAGGCTTGGGGTCTCTAGCCTCTGAATAAAGGAGCCCTTCATCCCAATACACTTTATGGGTACCTTGAGCATTCCCAGCAGCCTCAGCAGCAGCCAGCTGTCTGAGGGGTTCAAGAGAGGGACAGGATAACTGAGCCTGCCTCAAGTCAGCCCTTGAAGGTCCCCCTGTCCCCAGAAACTCAACCTGATCAGGTTCAAGCTCTTCAGGGACAGTTCCTTCAGGGTCCTCTAGATCAGCTTCCTGGGAAGGCTGATCATCACTCTGAGGCAGGGGGGAAGGCACAGCCTTGACCCTCCTGTTCTTCTTCTTGGTAGGTGCTTGGTCCCTTGTTCCAGGATCCAAGACCTGTGGTTCAGTGAGGCACTTTTTGGCCTGTGACCTGGTCACAGCAAGGACATGTGATGATATACCTAACATCTCTGCATGAGTCCTGTACTCCACTTCTGACCATAGAGAACTCTCTAGGTCATTGCCCAACAAACATTCTACTGGGAGGTCTGCACTAACCACAACCCTTTTGAGGCCAGTTACCCCTCCCCATGAGAAGTTAACAACTGCCACACTATGTGAAGTAGTGGCATTGCTGGCATTGGTCACCAGGTAGTTCTCACCTGGTATGTACTGTCCAGGGTCCACAAAGCCTGGTGTCACCATAGTGACACTGGCACATGTGTCCCTGTAAGCTTGAGCCACTTTTTCATTTATTAAAGGAGTCTGTCTGTACTTGCCCAGGTTACTGGGGCTCACAGTCAGGGACAAATCAATGTCCCCATCACAGATCAAGACTGCCTGTGTAAGGGTTCTGTCTAAGTCAGAATCTCCTTCAGTTCCCATAGTGATTCCCACTACACCCTTTGTCTGGGGACCAACACTGCTAACAGTAGTACTGGGAGCAGGTGCCTTAGGGGCAACAGTGTTGGGGGCTCCACCCTTTTTGCAATCACTAGTCCAGTGAGTTGTATTTTTACAATGATTGCACCAGGGTTTCTTTTGACCTTCTTTCTTCTTTTTGGACTGTTGTTGGGACCCACCCTCCTTAGCAGTAGTTTGGGGCCCTGTTGAAGACTTCTGGTCTTTAGATTTCTGATCTCCACCCTTTTGGTCTGTTTTCTTCTGATCACCCCCTTGGCCCTGGTTCTGGTTCTTTTGCTTAACCCTGGTTCTGACCCATTTGTCTGCCTTCTTTCCCAATTCTTGGGGAGAGGTCAGATCAGAGTCAACCAAGTGTTGATGCAGTTGCTGGTTTTGACAGTTATTTAAAATCTGTTCTCTCATCATCAAATTATACAATCCTGTAAAATCAGATACCTTACTTCCCAGCAACCAACCCTCCAAAGCCTTAGTGGCACATTCAATGTATTCAGACCAGTCCTGAGTCTGTGTCTTTTGGGTGTCTCTGAACATTAACCTGTACTGCTCAGTGGTTAAGCCTAACCCATCAACTAGAACACTCTTCAGGACTCTGTAGTTTCTGACATCCTCTTCTCTAACAGTGAGGAGTCTGTCTCTGCCTCTTCCCTCAAAGGAGAGCCAGAGGATTGCTGCCCACTGATCTTCAGGAACCTGCTGTACTTTGCAGGCTCTCTCAAGAGCAGTTATCCACTTGTGGATGTCATCCCCACTTTTGTAGGGGGGCACAACCTTAGACAGGTTTCTATTATCGAAAACCCTATCTTTGTCCTTAGGGACAATGCTGCCACCAGTGGGTATAGACCCACTCTCTCTAGGTTGCCTAGCCTTGTTCAGTTTTTCTTCCATCAGGGCTACTTCTAGCTCCTGCTTCCTGATCCTCAGCTGGGCTTCCTGCATTCTGGCCTCATGTTCCCTCCTCTGAGGGGTGGTCATCCTTTTCCTGGAGTGACCTTGAGAGCCTCTAGAGCCATGGGAAGCATTGGAGTCACCTGAGCGATTCCTTTGCCTTCCAAACCCTGTGTTAAGTCCACTGGGGAGATCCAGTGGGTTGAACCCACTGTCAGTCCCCAATAGCCTTGGTTTAGCTGGGCCAAGTATAATACTTGGCACTGGGCTAGTTCTCCCTTCATCCTCACTACTGTCAGTATCCTTTTCACTCTCATCCTCTGTGGTAGGCATCCCATCTAAGGGGTGACTATTGGGAAGGGGTACTTCAGTGGCATCTTCAGAAGGGGGGCCTCCTGTTCCTGTCCCTAAGGGGGCTAACTGGGAAGCTTTCTTGAGTGCTCTCTGATTCTCATCATTCTGTAAGAGCTCTCTGAGCTCAGCAGAGTTTGGGTTCTTGGGCTGTTTAAGGCCTCTAAGAGTTGCCAAATGCCTGAGCTCATTCTGATTAAGGGTAGCAAAGCTGGATGGTGCCCTCTGGGGGTCACTCTCAACAGAGATGGGTACAGTGGACCCCTCTGCCCCGGCCATTGCTCTTAAGTGTGGGTGGATGTGTTGCAATCTACCTACACTTGGGTTTACCTACTAAACCTATCTAGTAGTTGTAGTCAGGGTGTGCTACTCCCTTTGCTCTACAACAACTAAGTTCAGTAGAACTTAAGTATATCTAATCTTGTTTTATATGTACCTACAGGTACCTATGTGATCTTTCAATTGGTAACCAAGAGATTACAATGGTAAAACACAGCAAGCTCAAATCCAACCGCTGCTCACCAATGTGAGAAGTTGGCCTGGTATATGATGCTCACTAGTTAAAGTGATCACCTTGTACCATGCCAAGCAACCCTTATGGTGTGGTTGTAAGTCAACCTTTTCGGACTAGCTGCCCTAGTGGTAGCGTAGGCTAAGCAGTCTTTGAGGCTAAACTCGTGAAGCGTGTTAAGCCAGCTGTTTTACCAAATGCAACCCCCTTTTATACCAATGAAAGGACACCACACAGATATATATTCAAAATATATATGTATTTATTTCTCAAAGTAACCCCTAGTCTCTTTATGAGCACAGGAGCACAAATCGTCAAACAAGATTATCACAGAATACACAGAAGTTGCACTTTATATGGATAGGCCCTGGTGGCCACTCGAACCATATACTAAAATAGTGGTATAAGTACCACGAACAGGAAAGGGAAAAGGCCTAGGGCCTCTAGAATCGCTGGGCCTACAAGGAGCTAACGTCAGTTAGTGACCAGGAGGTCCACGGGTGGCGTGTGCAGAGCAAATAGTCACACGCGTGCTCCCATAGGTTTCAATGGGTGCGTAAAAAGTACAAAGTTACTGCAAAGGAGATCTTCCGGGTTGACTAGGAACTTAAGATTTGGAACACAGGCACTAGAGATGTATTACTACACATGGGCACCGGAGTACCAGCTTTACCTCACCCACAGGAAGCGGGTGCATAGGCCTCAAAGTGCGTCGGGTTTCTTCTATCTGTTCCGTTGAGCCTGGGACAAAGATGCTGCAGGCGGTCGGTCCGGTAGAGATGCGGTGGATCCAAGGGTGGATCGGAGATGTTGAAGACCTGTAAGCAGAGGGGACAGTGTTCACCCCCTTTTATACCAATGAAAGGACACCACACAGATATATATTCAAAATATATATGTATTTATTTCTCAAAGTAACCCCTAGTCTCTTTATGAGCACAGGAGCACAAATCGTCAAACAAGATTATCACAGAATACACAGAAGTTGCACTTTATATGGATAGGCCCTGGTGGCCACTCGAACCATATACTAAAATAGTGGTATAAGTACCACGAACAGGAAAGGGAAAAGGCCTAGGGCCTCTAGAATCGCTGGGCCTACAAGGAGCTAACGTCAGTTAGTGACCAGGAGGTCCACGGGTGGCGTGTGCAGAGCAAATAGTCACACGCGTGCTCCCATAGGTTTCAATGGGTGCGTAAAAAGTACAAAGTTACTGCAAAGGAGATCTTCCGGGTTGACTAGGAACTTAAGATTTGGAACACAGGCACTAGAGATGTATTACTACACATGGGCACCGGAGTACCAGCTTTACCTCACCCACAGGAAGCGGGTGCATAGGCCTCAAAGTGCGTCGGGTTTCTTCTATCTGTTCCGTTGAGCCTGGGACAAAGATGCTGCAGGCGGTCGGTCCGGTAGAGATGCGGTGGATCCAAGGGTGGATCGGAGATGTTGAAGACCTGTAAGCAGAGGGGACAGTGTTCACAGTCACTAGCCAGTGACCAGCGTGGCACCAGGTGGGTACCAGGCGATGTCGGGTGCAAACAGGTGATGAGGGGTAGCTTGTCTCCGCAGCCACGTGGTCCCTGAAGGTCGACGACGTCCAGGAGTCGGCTCACGAGCTGTCCCACGCAGGCTCTCACTGTCGGCGGTGTCGGCGACTTGATCGAAGCAAACAAGCCTTGGCAAAAGCAATTGTAGAAGGATTCGGAAATCAGCTGTTGGTTCTGACCAGCAAGGTCAGAGGGATTGCTCCTTTGGAGGGGAGCAAGGGCCAGTCTGGAGCAACCAGACCAGCGGTGTTTGTTGTAGATTTCGTCGCCAAGATGGCCACTAGCCAGCGGGCCAGCAACCGGTTAGGCGCGTCGAGTGGCAAAATGCAGAAGGGCCCCACGCAGATCGTGGAGATGCTGGAGGGCTCACCTTTGGTGCAGATGCTGCTCGAGGGTTGGGCTTCTCAGGACCCAAAGCACAACTTGGAGGGAGCCTCGGTTGTTGCACTGGTCAGCTTGTCGTAGTCGTTTCAAGATGGCTGGCTCCACGTGTCTCGGTGCCTCCACGGGTCTCCTCTTTGCAGGGACTGTGGATCGGGCGGTGAGAGGTCTGGAGGTCCAGGTCTTGTCAGTCTCTGGGCTCGGGCTCCGGCGGGAGGCGGCGGCAAAGCAGACGTTGATTCGCTGGATGGTGCTTGCGTTAGCAAGGTGGTCACTCCCTGACCACAGGGGAGATTTTCTTCAGTCTTCTGTGCAGCAGAATGTCGAAGTTCCCGTCTTCTTCTTAGTTTCAAGTTGATTCCAGGATGTCTGAAGTCTTAGGACACAGCTCCTACCTTTATTCGGATTCTAGGGGCCGGACTACCTGCTAGGTCCCTCCCTATGGGCGGGACCAGGAAGGGGGGTGGTTACACCCCCAATCCTTTGTCCAGCTCGCCCCAGGCCCGGGACTGGTGTGCCCCAGGACCGGTTTGAACTGGCCTATGCCCCGAGGCTCCTTGTGAGCCACAGGCATGTCTGGTTTCTTTCAAGCCCTACCTGACCAATACACAAAATCCTGTCTGGGGTGGTGCACGCACCTCCCCTGGCAGGAAACCCTTTGTCCACACCTCCCAAGCTGGAAGGACTCCCAGCAGCAGGAGGGCAGACTTGTGTCTGTGGTGGCAGCATCCATTTTGTGGAGCTGAGGCTATGTCTGATTTTACCCGGGTTTCAGGTACTGTACATGTCGTGTCCCTCTAGAAGGGTGGAATGCTAACCCCGTCGCCAGAATTGGCGAGGGGTTAGTATTCCAATTCGTATGACACCTTACTCGACATGTTTTGATAAAGCCAAACCAAAGATAGCATTTAACCGCGAGGTTCATAATGCACTTAAGAGTATATGGTATGACGATATCTGGAAACAGTAGAAGGAAGTTGTTCCGACCACTGTAGACAGGCTCAGCTCATGCCAGAGCACCATCTCACATGGAACCAAGCACTCTGCCTTCAGGATTGTTAAGGCCTGCCATAGGAGTGACTTATAGGTTACCAGGTGTCCCATTTAAGGTTAGGTATAGGTATACTACACCTAAGTAAGAGGTGATTACACCAACTTACCCCAGCTGAGTGATCAGCCAGTTGTGTCAGATTGTTAGGCCAAGCCTGGGGTGGCATAATACATGCTGCAGCCCTTGGCAGGTCTTGGGTACACCAATGCCCTGGGTACCTAGTGTACACTGGTACAGGGGCTGACAGGGTGATCCACTTCCAATTGGTTATGCACCTAGGGTGCATAGTTTTAATTTAGTAGAGAGAACAGCAGGCTGGGGGTCTGATTGGCAGGCCCACAGCCTCAATATGTCAAAAACCAGTGAAGCAAAAAGCAAAAATTTGGGGTGACCATAGGATAGCAGACCCTACTCTCCTACACACACACACACAAACACAACCACACACACACACAACCACACACACAACCACACACACACACAACCACACACACAACCACACACACAACCACACACACACAACCACACACACACACACACACACACACAACCACACACACACACACACAACCACACACAACCACACACACACACACACAACCACACACAACCACACACACACACACAGAACCACACACAACCACACACACCACCCACACACCACACACACAACCACACACACACACAACCACACACACAAACACAATCAAACACACACACACAACCACACACACAAACACAACCACACACACAAACACAACCACACACACACACACAACCACACAAACAAACACAACCACACACACAACCACACACAACCACACACACAAACACAACCACACACACACACAACCACACACACAACCACACACACAACCACACACAACCACACACACACACAACCACACACACACACAACCACACACACACACACACAACCACACACACACACAACCACACACACACACACACACAACCACACACACACACAACCACACACACACACACAACCACACACACACACAACCACACACACACACACAACCACACACACAACCACACACACAACCACACACACAACCACACACACACACACAACCACACACACACACACAACCACACACACAACCACACACACACACAACCACACACACACAACCACATAACCACACAACCACACAGCCACACACACACAACCACACAATCACACAGCCACACACAACCACACACACACACACAACCACACACAACCACACACACACACAGAACCACACAAAACCACACACACCACCCACACACCACACACACAACCACACACAACCACACACACACAACCACACACACACAACCACACACAACCACACACACACAACCACACACAACCACACACACACACAACCACACACAACCACACACACACACACACAGAACCACACACAACCACACCACACACACAACCACACACAACCACACACACACAACCACACACACACAACCACACACAACCACACACACAACCACACACACACACACAACCACACACACAGACACAAACACACACACACACAACCACACACACACACAACCACACACACACACAACCACACACACACACACACAACCACACACACACACACAACCACACACACACACAAACAACCACACACACACACAACAACCACACACACACAACCACACACACACACACACAACCACACACACACACAACCACACACACACAACCACACATACACACAACCACACACACACACAACCACACACACACACAACCACACACACAACCACACACACACACAACCACACACACAACCACACACACACACACACACAACCACACACACACACAACCACAACCACACAACCACACAACCACACACACAACCACACACAACCACACACAGAACCACACACAACCACACACACACCACCCACACACACACACAACCACACACACACACAACCACACACACAACCACACACACACAACCACACACACAACCACACACACACACACAACCACACACACAACCACAACCACACAACCACACACACAACCACACACAACCACACACACACACAGAACCACACACAACCACACACACACCACCCACACACACACACACACACAACCATACACACCACCCAAACACACACACACCACACACACACACACAACCACACACAACCACACACACCACCCACACACAACCACACACACCACCCACACACACACACACACAACCACACACACACACAACCACACACACACACAACCACACACACAACCACACACACAACCATACACAACCACACATACACACAACCACACACAACCACACACACACCACCCACACACAACCACACACACCACCCACACACAACCACACACACACACAACCACACACAACCACACACACACCACCCACACACAACCACACACACCACCCACACACCACCCACACACAACCACACACACCACACACACACACACACACAACCACACACACACACAACCACACACACACAACCACACAACCACACACACAACCACACACAACCACACACACACACAACCACACACAACCACACACACACCACCCACACACAACCACACAACCACACACACAACCACACACAACCACACACACACACAACCACACACACACACATACAACCACACACACAAACACAACCACACACACACACAACCACACACACAAACACAACCACACACACACACACACACAACCACACACACAACCACACACAACCACACACAACCACACACACACAGAACCACACACAACCACACACACCACCCACACACCACACATACAACCACACACACACAACCACACACACAAACACAACCACACACACACACACAACCACACACACAAACACAACCACACACACAAACACAACCACACACACACACAACCACACACACAAACACAACCACACACACACACAACCACACACACACACAACCACACACACAACCACACACACAACCACACACACAACCACACACACACACACACACACAACCACACACACACACACACACACACAACCACACACACAAACACAACCACACACACACACACACACAACCACACACACACACAACCACACACACACACAACCACACACACACACAACCACACACACACACCCACACACACACACAACCACACACACACACAACCACACACACACACAACCACACACCCAACCACACACACACACAACCACACACACAACCACACACACACACAACCACACACACACACACACAACCACACACACAACCACAACCACACAACCACACAACCACACACACAACCACACACAACCACACACACACACAGAACCACACACAACCACACACACCACCCACACACACACACACACACAACCACACACACCACCCACACACACACACACACACACAACCATACACACCACCCACACACACACACACAACCACACACACAAACACAACCACACACACACACACAACCACACACACACACAACCACACACACACACAACCACACACACACACAACCACACACACACACAACCACACACACAACCACACACACACACAACCACACACACAACCACACACACACACACACAACCACACACACACACACAACCACAACCACACAACCACACAACCACACACACAACCACACACAACCACACACACATACACACAGAACCACACACAACCACACACACACCACCCACACACACACACAACCACACACACACAACCACACACACAACCACACACACACACTGTAGGAGAGTAGGGTCTGCTATCCTATGGTCACCCCAAATTTTTGCTTTTTGCTTCACTGGTTTTTGACATATTGAGGCTGTGGGCCTGCCAATCAGACCCCCAGCCTGCTGTTCTCTCTACTAAGTTAAAACTATGCACCCTAGGTGCATAACCAATTGGAAGTGGATCACCCTGTCAGCCCCTGTACCAGTGTACACTAGGTACCCAGGGCATTGGTGTACCCAAGACCTGCCAAGGGCTGCAGCATGTATTATGCCACCCCAGGCTTGGCCTAACAATCTGACACAACTGGCTGATCACTCAGCTGGGGTAAGTTGGTGTAATCACCTCTTACTTAGGTGTAGTATACCTATACCTAACCTTAAATGGGACACCTGGTAACCTATAAGTCACTCCTATGGCAGGCCTTAACAATCCTGAAGGCAGAGTGCTTGGTTCCATGTGAGATGGTGCTCTGGCATGAGCTGAGCCTGTCTGCAGTGGTCGGAACAACTTCCTTCTACTGTTTCCAGATATCGTCATACCATATACTCTTAAGTGCATTATGAACCTCGCGGTTAAATGCTATCTTTGGTTTGGCTTTATCAAAACATGTCGAGTAAGGTGTCATACGAATTGGAATACTAACCCCTCGCCAATTCTGGCGACGGGGTTAGCATTCCACCCTTCTAGAGGGATACGACATGTACAGTACCTGAAACCCGGGTAAAATCAGACATAGCCTCAGCTCCACAAAATGGATGCTGCCACCACAGACACAAGTCTGCCCTCCTGCTGCTGGGAGTCCTTCCAGCTTGGGAGGTGTGGACAAAGGGTTTCCTGCCAGGGGAGGTGCGTGCACCACCCCAGACAGGATTTTGTGTATTGGTCAGGTAGGGCTTGAAAGAAACCAGACATGCCTGTGGCTCACAAGGAGCCTCGGTGCATATGCCAGTTCAAACCGGTCCTGGGGCACACCAGTCCCGGGCCTGGGGCGAGCTGGACAAAGGATTGGGGGTGTAACCACCCCCCTTCCTGGTCCCACCCATAGGGAGGGACCTAGCAGGTAGTCCGGCCCCTAGAATCCGAATAAAGGTAGGAGCTGTGTCCTAAGACTTCAGACATCCTGGAATCAACTTGAAACTAAGAAGAAGACGGGAACTTCGACATTCTGCTGCACAGAAGACTGAAGAAAATCTCCCCTGTGGTCAGGGAGTGACCACCTTGCTAACGCAAGCACCATCCAGCGAATCACCGTCTGCTTTGCCGCCGCCTCCCGCCGGAGCCCGAGCCCAGAGACTGACAAGACCTGGACCTCCAGACCTCTCACCGCCCGATCCACAGTCCCTGCAAAGAGGAGACCCGTGGAGGCACCGAGACACGTGGAGCCAGCCATCTTGAAACGACTACGACAAGCTGACCAGTGCAACAACCGAGGCTCCCTCCAAGTTGTGCTTTGGGTCCTGAGAAGCCCAACCCTCGAGCAGCATCTGCACCAAAGGTGAGCCCTCCAGCATCTCCACGATCTGCGTGGGGCCCTTCTGCATTTTGCCACTTGACGCGCCTAACCGGTTGCTGGCCCGCTGGCTAGTGGCCATCTTGGCGACGAAATCTACGACAAACACCGCTGGTCTGGTTGCTCCAGACTGGCTCTTGCTCCCCTCCAAAGGAGCAATCCCTCTGACCTTGCTGGTCAGAACCAACAGCTTAAACTCCTTGCCTACAACAATTGCTTTTGCCAAGGCTTGTTTGCTTCGATCAAGTCGCCGACACCGCCGACAGCGAGAGCCTGCGTGGGACAGCTCGTGACTCGACTCCTGGACGTCGTCGACCTTCAGGGACCACGTGGCTGCAGAGTCAAGCTACACCTTCCTTCCTGTTTGCACCCGACATCGCCTGGTACCCACCTGGTGCCACGCTGGTCACTGGCTAGTGACTGTGAACACTGTCCCCTCTGCTTACAGGTCTTCAACATCTCCGATCCACTCTTGGATCCACTGCATCTCTTCCCGACCGACCGCCTGCAGCACTTTTGTCTACAGGCCCCACGGAACAGATAGAAGAAACCCGACGCACTTCGAGGCCTATGCACCCGCTTCCTGTGGGTGAGGTAAAGCTGGCACACCTGTGCCCAAGTGTAGTATTACATCTCTAGTGCCTGTGTTCCAAATCTTAAGTTCCTAGGTCATCCGGAAGATTCCTTTTGCAGTAACTTTGTACTTTTTACGCACCCATTGAAACCTATGGGAGCACGCGTGTGACTATTTGCTCTGCACACGCCACCCGTGGACCTCCTGGTCACTAACTGACGTTAGCTCCTTGTAGGCCCAGCGATTCTAGAGGCCCTAGGCCTTTTCCCTTTTCTGTTCGTGGTACTTATACCACTATTTTAGTATATGGTTCGAGTGGCCACCAGGGCCTATCCATATAAAGTGCAACTTCTGTGTATTCTGTGATAATCTTGTTTGACGATTTGTGCTCCTGTGCTCATAAAGAGACTAGGGGTTACTTTGAGAAATAAATACATATATATTTTGAATATATATCTGTGTGGTGTCCTTTCATTGGTATAAAAGGGGGTTACTATTGGTAAAACAGCTTGCTTAACACGCTTCACGAGTTTAGCCTCAAAGACTGCTTAGCCTACGCTACCACTAGGGCAGCTAGTCCGAAAAGGTTGACTTACAACCACACCATAAGGGTTGCTTGGCATGGTACAAGGTGATCACTTTAACTAGTGAGCATCATATACCAGGCCAACTTCTCACATTGGTGAGCAGCGGTGGGATTTGAGCTTGCTGTGTTTTACCATTGTAATCTCTTGGTTACCAATTGAAAGATCACATAGGTACCTGTAGGTACATATAAAACAAGATTAGATATACATAAGTTCTACTGAACTTAGTTGTTGTAGAGCAAAGGGAGTAGCACACCCTGACTACAACTACTAGATAGGTTTAGTAGGTAAACCCAAGTGTAGGTAGATTGCAACACATCCACCCACACTTAAGAGCAATGGCTGGGGCAGAGGGGTCCACTGTACCCATCTCTGTTGAGAGTGACCCCCCGAGGGCACCATCCACCTATGCTAGCCTTAATCAGAATGAGCTCAGGCATTTGGCAACTCTTAGAGGCCTTAAACAGCCCAAGAACCCAAACTCTGCTGAGCTCAGAGAGCTCTTACAGAATGATGAGAATCAGAGAGCACTCAAGAAAGCTTCCCAGTTAGCCCCCTTAGGGACAGGAACAGGAGGCCCCCTTTCTGAAGATGCCACTGAGACACCCCTTTCCAATAGTCACCCCTTAGATGGGATGCCTACCACAGAGGAAGAAAGTGAGGGGGACACAGACAGTGGTGAGGATGAAGGGAGAACTAGCCCAGTGCCAAGTGTTATACTTGGCCCAGCTAAACCAAGGCTATTGGGGACTGACAGTGGGTTCAACCCACTGGATCTCCCCAGTGGACTTAACACAGGGCTGGGAAGGCAAAGGAATCGCTCAGGTGACTCCAATGCTTCCCATGGCTCTAGAGGCTCTCAAGGTCACTCCAGGAGAAGGATGACCACCCCTCAGAGGAGGGAACATGAGGCCAAGATGCAAGAAGCCCAGCTGAGGATCAGGAAGCAGGAGCTAGAAGTAGCCCTGATGGAAGAGAAACTTAGCAAGGCTAGACAGCATAAAGAGAGTGGGTCTATACCCACTGGTGGCAGCATTGTCCCTAAGGACAAAGATAGGGTTTTCGACAATAGAAACCTGTCTAAGGTTGTGCCCCCCTACAAAAGTGGGGATGACATCCACAAGTGGATAACTGCTCTTGAGAGAGCCTGCAAAGTACAGCAGGTTCCTGAAGATCAGTGGGCAGCAATCCTCTGGCTCTCCTTTGAAGGAAGAGGCAGAGACAGACTCCTCACTGTTAGAGAAGAGGATGTCAGAAACTACAGAGTCCTGAAGAGTGTTCTAGTTGATGGGTTAGGCTTAACCACTGAGCAGTACAGGTTAATGTTCAGAGACACCCAAAAGACACAGACTCAGGACTGGTCTGAATACATTGAATGTGCCACTAAGGCTTTGGAGGGTTGGTTGCTGGGAAGTAAGGTATCTGATTTTACAGGATTGTATAATTTGATGATGAGAGAACAGATTTTAAATAACTGTCAAAACCAGCAACTGCATCAACACTTGGTTGACTCTGATCTGACCTCTCCCCAAGAATTGGGAAAGAAGGCAGACAAATGGGTCAGAACCAGGGTTAAGCAAAAGAACCAGAACCAGGGCCAAGGGGGTGATCAGAAGAAAACAGACCAAAAGGGTGGAGATCAGAAACCTAAAGACCAGAAGTCTTCAACAGGGCCCCAAACTACTGCTAAGGAGGGTGGGTCCCAACAGTCCAAGAAGAAGAAAGAAGGTCAGAAGAAACCCTGGTGCAATCATTGTAAAAATACAACTCACTGGACTAGTGATTGCAAAAAGGGTGGAGCCCCCAACACTGTTGCCCCTAAGGCACCTGCTCCCAGTACTACTGTTAGCAGTGTTGGTCCCCAGACAAAGGGTGTAGTGGGAATCACTATGGGAACTGAAGGAGATTCTGACTTAGACAGAACCCTTACACAGGCAGTCTTGATTTGTGATGGGGACATTGATTTGTCCCTGACTGTGAGCCCCAGTAACCTGGGCAAGTACAGACAGACTCCTTTAATAAATGAAAAAGTGGCTCAAGCTTACAGGGACACATGTGCCAGTGTCACTATGGTGACACCAGGCTTTGTGGATCCTGGACAGTACATACCAGGTGAGAACTACCTGGTGACCAATGCCAGCAATGCCACTACTTCACATAGTGTGGCAGTTGTTAACTTCTCATGGGGAGGGGTAACTGGCCTCAAAAGGGTTGTGGTTAGTGCAGACCTCCCAGTAGAATGTTTGTTGGGCAATGACCTAGAGAGTTCTCTATGGTCAGAAGTGGAGTACAGGACTCATGCAGAGATGTTAGGTATATCATCACATGTCCTTGCTGTGACCAGGTCACAGGCCAAAAAGTGCCTCACTGAACCTCAGGTCTTGGATCCTGGAACAATGGACCAAGCACCTACCAAGAAGAAGAACAGGAGGGTCAAGGCTGTGCCTTCCCCCCTGCCTCAGAGTGATGATCAGCCTTCCCAGGAAGCTGATCTAGAGGACCCTGAAGGAACTGTCCCTGAAGAGCTTGAACCTGACCAGGTTGAGTTTCTGGGGACAGGGGGACCTTCAAGGGCTGACTTGAGGCAGGCTCAGTTATCCTGTCCCTCTCTTGAACCCCTCAGACAGCTGGCTGCTGCTGAGGCTGCTGGGAATGCTCAAGGTACCCATAAAGTGTATTGGGATGAAGGGCTCCTTTATTCAGAGGCTAGAGACCCCAAGCCTGGTGCAACCAGGAGGTTGGTCATACCTCTGCAATTTAGGGGCTTCCTTCTTACCTTGGCCCATGACATTCCTTTAGCAGGACACTTAGGCCAGAACAAGACTTGGGACAGGCTTGTCCCTCACTTTCACTGGCCTCATATGAGTGAAGATACAAAGGAGTTTTGTCGCTCCTGTGTTACCTGCCAAGCCAGTGGCAAATCAGGTGGCACAACAAAGGCCCCCCTAATACCACTACCTGTGGTGGGGGTCCCCTTTGAAAGAGTGGGAATAGACATAGTGGGTCCCATGGATCCTCCCACTGCATCTGGGCACAGATTTATACTGGTGGTAGTGGATCATGCCACCAGGTATCCAGAGGCAATTCCCCTTAGGACCACTACAGCTCCTGTTGTGGCCAGGGCCCTGCTGGGAGTATTCTCCAGAGTGGGGTTTCCTAAGGAGGTAGTATCTGACAGAGGTACCAACTTTATGTCAGGATACTTGACAGCTATGTGGAAGGAATGTGGTGTCAACTACAAGTTCACCACCCCTTATCACCCACAATGCAATGGGCTTGTTGAGAGATTCAACAAGACCCTAAAGGGTATGATCAAAGGATTACCTGAAAAGCTCAGGCGAAGATGGGATATCCTTCTACCCTGCCTTCTGTTTGCTTACAGAGAGGTCCCACAAAAAGGAGTTGGCTACAGCCCCTTTGAATTGTTGTTTGGGCACCCTGTGAGAGGCCCACTGTGTTTGGTGAAGGAAGGATGGGAGTTACCTCTCAAAAAGCCTAAGCTAGACATAGTGGACTATGTACTTGGTCTCCGCTCCAGGATGGCTGAGTATATGGAGAAGGCATCTAAAAACCTTGAGGCAAGCCAGGCCTTACAGAAAGCTTGGCATGACCAAAAGGCTGTCTTGGTTGAGTATCAGCCAGGACAGAAGGTATGGGTGTTGGAGCCAGTGGCCCCAGCAGCACTCCAAGACAAATGGTCTGGACCCCATACAATCCTGGAAAAGAAGGGAGAGGTCACCTACTTGGTGGACCTAGGAACTCCCAGGAGTCCCCACAGGGTACTCCCTGTTAACAGGCTTAAAGCATATGTTGACAGGGCAGACATGGGCTTGCTCATGGCTACAGATGAGGGACAGGAGGAAGAGAGTGACCCTCTCCCAGACCTGTTGTCTCAGAACCCTGAAGATGGCTCAGTTGAAGGAGTGACCCTTGGAGGCAACCTCACTGCCCATCAGCAGACTGAATGTAGACAGGTTCTACAATCATTTTCACATATGTTTTCCTTGATACCTAGTCAAACTGACTGGTGTACCCATGTTGTGGACACTGGTGACAGTCTGCCTGTAAAGAACAAACTTTACAGACAACCTGACCACGTCAGGGACTGTATAAAGGCTGAGGTACATAAAATGCTGGAATTAGGTGTCATTGAACCCTCAGAGAGCCCCTGGGCTAGCCCAGTGGTTCTGGTCCCCAAACCTCACACCAAAGATGGCAAGAGAGAGATGAGGTTCTGTGTGGACTACAGAGGACTCAATGCTGTCACCAGGACAGATGCACACCCTATTCCAAGGGCAGATGAGCTCATAGACAAACTAGCTTCTGCAAAGTTTTTGAGCACATTTGACTTGACAGCTGGCTATTGGCAAATCAGATTAGCTGAGGAGTCTAAGGCCAAAACAGCATTCTCAACCCCAGGTGGGCATTATCAGTTTGTGGTGATGCCCTTTGGTCTGAAGAATGCACCTGCCACCTTCCAAAGGCTGGTGAACCAAGTCCTTACTGGGTTGGATGACTTTTGCGCAGCATATCTTGATGACATTGCTGTCTTTAGTTCCACCTGGGAGGATCACCTGATCCACCTGAAGAAGGCTCTTGAGGCTCTGCAAAGGGCAGGCCTCACTATTAAGGCTACTAAGTGCCAGATAGGGCAGAGTAAGGTTGTGTATTTGGGCCACCTTGTAGGTGGGGGCCAAGTTCAACCACTGGAGAGTAAGATACAGTCCATCAAGGATTGGTCCCCTCCAACCACCCAGACTCAAGTTCGAGCTTTCTTGGGCTTGACTGGGTATTACAGGAAGTTTGTTAAGAACTATGGGTCCATTGTGACTCCTCTTAATGATCTGACATCCAAGAAGATGCCCAAAAAGGTTCAGTGGACAGTAAGCTGTCAAAAGGCATTTGATGACCTGAAGGAGGCCATGTGCTCTGCACCTATCCTGAAAAGTCCTGACTACTCCAAAGAGTTTATTGTCCAAACAGATGCTTCTGAGTTGGGTGTGGGAGCTGTGCTGTCACAACTTAATGTAGATGGTCAAGACCAACCCATTGCTTTTATTAGCAGAAGGTGGACCCCCAGAGAGAAGAATTGGTCAGCTATTGAGAGGGAGGCCTTTGCTGTGGTGTGGGCCCTGAAGAAGCTGAGGCCATACTTGTTTGGCACTCACTTCAAGATTCAGACCGACCATAAGCCCCTCTTGTGGCTAAATCAGATGAAGGGTGAAAACCCCAAACTGCTTAGGTGGTCCATTTCCCTACAGGGGATGGACTTTACAGTGGAGCACCGGCCAGGTACTGACCATGGGAATGCAGATGGTCTCTCCAGGTACTTCCACTTAGGACATGAAGACGAGACTGGTCAAGGCTAGTTTAATGTCCCAGCGTTTGGGGGGGGGTTGTGTAGGAGAGTAGGGTCTGCTATCCTATGGTCACCCCAAATTTTTGCTTTTTGCTTCACTGGTTTTTGACATATTGAGGCTGTGGGCCTGCCAATCAGACCCCCAGCCTGCTGTTCTCTCTACTAAATTAAAACTATGCACCCTAGGTGCATAACCAATTGGAAGTGGATCACCCTGTCAGCCCCTGTACCAGTGTACACTAGGTACCCAGGGCATTGGTGTACCCAAGACCTGCCAAGGGCTGCAGCATGTATTATGCCACCCAGGCTTGGCCTAACAATCTGACACAACTGGCTGATCACTCAGCTGGGGTAAGTTGGTGTAATCACCTCTTACTTAGGTGTAGTATACCTATACCTAACCTTAAATGGGACACCTGGTAACCTATAAGTCACTCCTATGGCAGGCCTTAACAATCCTGAAGGCAGAGTGCTTGGTTCCATGTGAGATGGTGCTCTGGCATGAGCTGAGCCTGTCTGCAGTGGTCGGAACAACTTCCTTCTACTGTTTCCAGATATCGTCATACCATATACTCTTAAGTGCATTATGAACCTCGCGGTTAAATGCTATCTTTGGTTTGGCTTTATCAAAACATGTCAAGTAAGGTGTCATACGAATTGGAATACTAACCCCTCGCCAATTCTGGCGACGGGGTTAGCATTCCACCCTTCTAGAGGGACACGACATGTACAGTACCTGAAACCCGGGTAAAATCAGACATAGCCTCAGCTCCACAAAATGGATGCTGCCACCACAGACACAAGTCTGCCCTCCTGCTGCTGGGAGTCCTTCCAGCTTGGGAGGTGTGGACAAAGGGTTTCCTGCCAGGGGAGGTGCGTGCACCACCCCAGACAGGATTTTGTGTATTGGTCAGGTAGGGCTTGAAAGAAACCAGACATGCCTGTGGCTCACAAGGAGCCTCGGTGCATATGCCAGTTCAAACCGGTCCTGGGGCACACCAGTCCCGGGCCTGGGGCGAGCTGGACAAAGGATTGGGGGTGTAACCACCCCCCTTCCTGGTCCCACCCATAGGGAGGGACCTAGCAGGTAGTCCGGCCCCTAGAATCCGAATAAAGGTAGGAGCTGTGTCCTAAGACTTCAGACATCCTGGAATCAACTTGAAACTAAGAAGAAGACGGGAACTTCGACATTCTGCTGCACAGAAGACTGAAGAAAATCTCCCCTGTGGTCAGGGAGTGACCACCTTGCTAACGCAAGCACCATCCAGCGAATCACCGTCTGCTTTGCCGCCGCCTCCCGCCGGAGCCCGAGCCCAGAGACTGACAAGACCTGGACCTCCAGACCTCTCACCGCCCGATCCACAGTCCCTGCAAAGAGGAGACCCGTGGAGGCACCGAGACACGTGGAGCCAGCCATCTTGAAACGACTACGACAAGCTGACCAGTGCAACAACCGAGGCTCCCTCCAAGTTGTGCTTTGGGTCCTGAGAAGCCCAACCCTCGAGCAGCATCTGCACCAAAGGTGAGCCCTCCAGCATCTCCACGATCTGCGTGGGGCCCTTCTGCATTTTGCCACTCGACGCGCCTAACCGGTTGCTGGCCCGCTGGCTAGTGGCCATCTTGGCGACGAAATCTACGACAAACACCGCTGGTCTGGTTGCTCCAGACTGGCTCTTGCTCCCCTCCAAAGGAGCAATCCCTCTGACCTTGCTGGTCAGAACCAACAGCTTAAACTCCTTGCCTACAACAATTGCTTTTGCCAAGGCTTGTTTGCTTCGATCAAGTCGCCGACACCGCCGACAGCGAGAGCCTGCGTGGGACAGCTCGTGACTCGACTCCTGGACGTCGTCGACCTTCAGGGACCACGTGGCTGCAGAGTCAAGCTACACCTTCCTTCCTGTTTGCACCCGACATCGCCTGGTACCCACCTGGTGCCACGCTGGTCACTGGCTAGTGACTGTGAACACTGTCCCCTCTGCTTACAGGTCTTCAACATCTCCGATCCACTCTTGGATCCACTGCATCTCTTCCCGACCGACCGCCTGCAGCACTTTTGTCTACAGGCCCCACGGAACAGATAGAAGAAACCCGACGCACTTCGAGGCCTATGCACCCGCTTCCTGTGGGTGAGGTAAAGCTGGCACACCTGTGCCCAAGTGTAGTATTACATCTCTAGTGCCTGTGTTCCAAATCTTAAGTTCCTAGGTCATCCGGAAGATTCCTTTTGCAGTAACTTTGTACTTTTTACGCACCCATTGAAACCTATGGGAGCACGCGTGTGACTATTTGCTCTGCACACGCCACCCGTGGACCTCCTGGTCACTAACTGACGTTAGCTCCTTGTAGGCCCAGCGATTCTAGAGGCCCTAGGCCTTTTCCCTTTTCTGTTCGTGGTACTTATACCACTATTTTAGTATATGGTTCGAGTGGCCACCAGGGCCTATCCATATAAAGTGCAACTTCTGTGTATTCTGTGATAATCTTGTTTGACGATTTGTGCTCCTGTGCTCATAAAGAGACTAGGGGTTACTTTGAGAAATAAATACATATATATTTTGAATATATATCTGTGTGGTGTCCTTTCATTGGTATAAAAGGGGGTTACTATTGGTAAAACAGCTTGCTTAACACGCTTCACGAGTTTAGCCTCAAAGACTGCTTAGCCTACGCTACCACTAGGGCAGCTAGTCCGAAAAGGTTGACTTACAACCACACCATAAGGGTTGCTTGGCATGGTACAAGGTGATCACTTTAACTAGTGAGCATCATATACCAGGCCAACTTCTCACACACACACAACCACACACACAACCACACACACACAACCACACACACAACCACAACCACACAACCACACAACCACACACACAACCACACACAACCACACACACACACACACACAGAACCACACACAACCACACACACACCACCCACACACACACACACATACACAACCATACACACCACCCACACACACACACAACCACACACACAAACACAACCACACACACACACAACCACACACACACACAACCACACACACAAACACAACCACACACACAAACACAACCACACACACACACAACCACACACACAACCACACACACAACCACACACACACACAACCACACACACACACAACCACACACACACACAACCACACACACACACACACATAACCACACACACACACAAACAACCACACACACAACCACACACACAAACACAACCACACACACAAACACAACCACACACACACACAACCACAAACACAACCACACACACACACAACCACACACACAACCACACACACAACCACACACACACAACCACACAACCACACACAACCACACACACACACACAACCACACACACAACCACACACACAAACACAACCACACACACACACAACCACACACACACACAACCACACACACACACAACCACACACAACCACACACAACCACACACACACAACCACACACACAACCACACACAACCACACACACAACCCACACACAACCACACACACAACCCACACACAACCACACACACCACCCACACACAACCACACACACCACCCACACACAACCACACACACCACACACACACACACACACACAACCACACACACACACACAACCACACACACACACAACCACACACACACAACCACACACAACCACACACACACACAACCACACACAACCACACACACACCACCCACACACAACCACACACACCACCCACACACAACCACACACACCACCCACACACAACCACACACACACACAACCACACACAACCACACACACACCACCCACACACAACCACACACACCACCCACACACAACCACACACACCACCCACACACAACCACACACACCACCCACACACACACACAACCACACACACACAACCACACACACAAACACAACCACACACACACACAACCACACACACACAACCACACAACCACACACACAACCACACACACACACACACAACCACACACACACATACAACCACACACACAAACACAACCACACACAAACACAACCACACACACACACAACCACACACACAAACACAACCACACACACACACACAACCACACACACAACCACACACAACCACACACAACCACACACAACCACACACACACACACAGAACCACACACAACCACACACACCACCCACACACCACACATACAACCACACACACACAACCACACACACAAACACAACCACACACACACACACACAACCACACACACAAACACAACCACACACACAAACACAACCACACACACACACACAACCACACACACAAACACAACCACACACACACAACCACACACACACACACACACACAACCACACACACACACACACAACCACACACACACACAACCACACACAACCACACACACACACAGAACCACACACAACCACACACACCACCCACACACCACCCACACAACCACACACACAAACACAACCACACACACACACACACAACCACACACACAACCACACACAACCACACACAACCACACACAACCACACACACACACACAGAACCACACACAACCACACACACCACCCACACACCACACATACAACCACACACACACAACCACACACACAAACACAACCACACACACACACACAACCACACACACAAACACAACCACACACACAAACACAACCACACACACACACACACACACAACCACACACACAAACACAACCACACACACACAACCACACACACACACACACACACAACCACACACACACACACACACACACACACAACCACACACACACACAACCACACACAACCACACACACACACAGAACCACACACAACCACACACACCACCCACACACCACCCACACAACCACACACACACACACACAACCACACACACACACAACCACACACATAAACACAACCACACACACACACACACAACCACATACACAAACACAACCACACACACACACACACACAACCACACACACACACAACCACACACACAACCACACACACAACCACACACACAACCACACACACACAACCACACAAACACACACACACACACACACACACAACCACACACACAAACACAACCACACACACACACAACCACACACACAACCACACACACAACCACACACACACAACCACACACACAACCACACACACACACACACACACACACACAACCACACACAACCACACACACACACACACACACACAACCACACACAACCACACACACACAGAACCACACACAACCACACACACCACCCACACATCACACACACAACCACACACACACAACCACACACACAAACACAACCACACACACACACACACAAACACAACCACACACACACACAACCACACACACAACCACACACACACACAACCACACACACAACCACACACACAACCACACACACACAACCCCACACACACAACCACACACACACACACACAACCACACACACACACACACACAACCACACACACAAACACAACCACACACACAAACACAAACACACACACACACACAACCACACACACAAACACAACCACACACACACACACACAACCACACACACAACCACACACACAACCACACACAACCACACACAACCACACACACAAACACAACCACACACACACAACCACACACACAACCACACACACACACCACCCACACACACACACACACACACAACCACACACACCACCCACACACACACAACCACCCACACAAACACAACCACACACACACACAACCACACACACACACAACCACACACACAAACACAACCACACACACACACAACCACACACACAAACACAACCACACACACAAACACAACCACACACACACAACCACACACACACACACACACACAACCACACACAACCACACACACACACGGAACCACACACAACCACACACACCACCCACACACCACACACACAACCACACACAACCACACACACACAACCACACACACACAACCACACACAACCACACACACAACCACACACACACAACCACACACACAACCACACACAACCACACACACACACAACCACACACACAACCACACACACAACCACACACACAACCACACACAACCACACACACACACAACCACACACAACCACACACACAAACAGAACCACACACAACCACACACACAAACACAACCACACACACACACACAACCACACACACAACCACACACACAAACACAACCACACACACACACACACAACCACACACACAACCACACACACAACCACACACAACCACACACAACCACACACACAAACACAACCACACACACACACAACCACACACACACACAACCACACAACCACACAACCACACACACACAACCACACACACACACACACACACACACAACCACACACACACACACACAACCACACACACAACCACACACACAACCACACACACAACCACACACACAACCACACACACAACCACACACACAACCACACACACACACACACAACCACACACACACACAACCACACACACAACCACACACACAACCACACACACACACAACCACATAACCACACAACCACACAGCCACACACACACAACCACACAACCACACAGCCACACACAACCACCCACACACACACACACACAACCACACACAACCACACACACACACGGAACCACACACAACCACACACACCACCCACACACCACACACACAACCACACACAACCACACACACACAACCACACACACACAACCACACACAACCACACACACAACCACACACACACAACCACACACACAACCACACACAACCACACACACACACAACCACACACACAACCACACACACAACCACACACACAACCACACACAACCACACACACACACAACCACACACAACCACACACACACACACAGAACCACACACAACCACACCACACACACAACCACACACAACCACACACACACAACCACACACACAACCACACACACACAACCACACACACACAACCACACACACACAACCACACACACACAACCACACA
Organism: Triturus cristatus; assembly: GCF_964204655.1. Lineage (NCBI taxonomy): Eukaryota > Metazoa > Chordata > Amphibia > Caudata > Salamandridae > Triturus > Triturus cristatus. The sequence continues at coordinate 283,715 of NW_028187874.1, read as the reverse complement.
CACACACAACCACACACACAACCACACACACACACAACCACACACACACACACACATAACCACACACACACACAAACAACCACACACACAACCACACACACAAACACAACCACACACACAAACACAACCACACACACACACAACCACAAACACAACCACACACACACACAACCACACACACAACCACACACACAACCACACACACACAACCACACAACCACACACAACCACACACACACACACAACCACACACACAACCACACACACAAACACAACCACACACACACACAACCACACACACACACAACCACACACACACACAACCACACACAACCACACACAACCACACACACACAACCACACACACAACCACACACAACCACACACACAACCCACACACAACCACACACACAACCCACACACAACCACACACACCACCCACACACAACCACACACACCACCCACACACAACCACACATACCACACACACACACACACACACAACCACACACACACACACAACCACACACACACACAACCACACACACACAACCACACACAACCACACACACACACAACCACACACAACCACACACACACCACCCACACACAACCACACACACCACCCACACACAACCACACACACCACCCACACACAACCACACACACACACAACCACACACAACCACACACACACCACCCACACACAACCACACACACCACCCACACACAACCACACACACCACCCACACACAACCACACACACCACCCACACACACACACAACCACACACACACAACCACACACACAAACACAACCACACACACACACAACCACACACACACAACCACACAACCACACACACAACCACACACACACACACACAACCACACACACACATACAACCACACACACAAACACAACCACACACAAACACAACCACACACACACACAACCACACACACAAACACAACCACACACACACACACAACCACACACACAACCACACACAACCACACACAACCACACACAACCACACACACACACACAGAACCACACACAACCACACACACCACCCACACACCACACATACAACCACACACACACAACCACACACACAAACACAACCACACACACACACACACAACCACACACACAAACACAACCACACACACAAACACAACCACACACACACACACACACACAACCACACACACAAACACAACCACACACACACAACCACACACACACACACACACACAACCACACACACACACACACAACCACACACACACACAACCACACACAACCACACACACACACAGAACCACACACAACCACACACACCACCCACACACCACCCACACAACCACACACACAAACACAACCACACACACACACACACAACCACACACACAACCACACACAACCACACACAACCACACACAACCACACACACACACACAGAACCACACACAACCACACACACCACCCACACACCACACATACAACCACACACACACAACCACACACACAAACACAACCACACACACACACACAACCACACACACAAACACAACCACACACACAAACACAACCACACACACACACACACACACAACCACACACACAAACACAACCACACACACACAACCACACACACACACACACACACAACCACACACACACACACACACACACACACAACCACACACACACACAACCACACACAACCACACACACACACAGAACCACACACAACCACACACACCACCCACACACCACCCACACAACCACACACACACACACAACCACACACACACACAACCACACACATAAACACAACCACACACACACACACACAACCACATACACAAACACAACCACACACACACACACACACAACCACACACACACACAACCACACACACAACCACACACACAACCACACACACAACCACACACACACAACCACACAAACACACACACACACACACACACAACCACACACACAAACACAACCACACACACACACAACCACACACACAACCACCACAACCACACACAGTACACAACCACACACACAACCACACACACACACACACACACACACACAACCACACACAACCACACACACACACACACACACACAACCACACACAACCACACACACACAGAACCACACACAACCACACACACCACCCACACATCACACACACAACCACACACACACAACCACACACACAAACACAACCACACACACACACACACAAACACAACCACACACACACACAACCACACACACAACCACACACACACACAACCACACACACAACCACACACACAACCACACACACACAACCCCACACACACAACCACACACACACACACACAACCACACACACACACACACACAACCACACACACAAACACAACCACACACACAAACACAAACACACACACACACACAACCACACACACAAACACAACCACACACACACACACACAACCACACACACAACCACACACACAACCACACACAACCACACACAACCACACACACAAACACAACCACACACACACAACCACACACACAACCACACACACACCACCCACACACACACACACACACACAACCACACACACCACCCACACACACACAACCACCCACACAAACACAACCACACACACACACAACCACACACACACACAACCACACACACAAACACAACCACACACACACACAACCACACACACAAACACAACCACACACACAAACACAACCACACACACACAACCACACACACACACACACACACAACCACACACAACACACACACACACGGAACCACACACAACCACACACACCACCCACACACCACACACACAACCACACACAACCACACACACACAACCACACACACACAACCACACACAACCACACACACAACCACACACACACAACCACACACACAACCACACACAACCACACACACACACAACCACACACACAACCACACACACAACCACACACACAACCACACACAACCACACACACACACAACCACACACAACCACACACACAAACAGAACCACACACAACCACACACACAAACACAACCACACACACACACACACAACCACACACACAACCACACACACAAACACAACCACACACACACACACACAACCACACACACAACCACACACACAACCACACACAACCACACACAACCACACACACAAACACAACCACACACACACACAACCACACACACACACAACCACACAACCACACAACCACACACACACAACCACACACACACACACACACACACACAACCACACACACACACACACAACCACACACACAACCACACACACAACCACACACACAACCACACACACAACCACACACACAACCACACACACAACCACACACACACACACAACCACACACACACACAACCACACACACAACCACACACACAACCACACACACACACAACCACATAACCACACAACCACACAGCCACACACACACAACCACACAACCACACAGCCACACACAACCACACACACACACACACACACACAACCACACACAACCACACACACACACGGAACCACACACAACCACACACACCACCCACACACCACACACACAACCACACACAACCACACACACACAACCACACACACACAACCACACACAACCACACACACAACCACACACACACAACCACACACACAACCACACACAACCACACACACACACAACCACACACACAACCACACACACAACCACACACACAACCACACACAACCACACACACACACAACCACACACAACCACACACACACACACAGAACCACACACAACCACACCACACACACAACCACACACAACCACACACACACAACCACACACACAACCACACACACACAACCACACACACACAACCACACACACACAACCACACACACACAACCACACACAACCACACACAACCACACACACAACCACACATACACACAACCACACACACACACAACCACACACACACACACAACCACACACACAAACAAACAACCACACACACACACAAACAACCACACACACAACCAACCACACACACACACACACAACCACACACACACACACAACCACACACACACACACACAACCACACACACACACAACCACACACACACAACCACACACACAACCACACACACACAACCACACACACACACAACCACACACACAACCACACACACACACAACCACACACACAACCACACACACACACAACCACACACACAACCACACACACACAACCACAACCACACAACCACACAACCACACACACAACCACACACAACCACACACACACACAGAACCACACACAACCACACACACACCACCCACACACACACACACACAACCACACACACCACCCACACACACACAACCACCCACACAAACACAACCACACACACACACACAACCACACACACACACAACCACACACACAAACACAACCACACACACACACAACCACACACACAAACACAACCACACACACAAACACAACCACACACACACAACCACACACACACACACAACCACACACACACACAACCACACACACACACAACCACACACACACACACACAACCACACACACACAACCACACACACACACAACCACACACACACACACACAACCACACACACACAACCACACACACACAACCACCCACACAAACACAACCACACACACACACACAACCACACACACACACACAACCACACACACAAACACAACCACACACACAAACACAACCACACACACACACAACCACACACAACCACACACACCACCCACACACAACCACACACACCACCCACACACAACCACACACACCACCCACACACAACCAAACACACCACCCACACACACACACACAACCACACACACACACAACCACACACACACAACCACACACACACACAACCACACACACAACCACACACAACCACACACACACACAACCACACACAACCACACACACACCACCCACACACAACCACACACACCACCCACACACAACCACACACACACACAACCACACACAACCACACACACACCACCCACACACAACCACACACACAAACACAACCACACACACAAACACAACCACACACACACACAACAACACACACAACCACACACACACACACAACCACACACACAAACACAACCACACACACACACACAACCACACACACAAACACAACCACACACACACAACCACACACACAAACACAACCACACACACAAACACAACCACACACACACACACAACCACACACACACACAACCACACACACACAAACACAACCACACACACACAACCACACACACAAACACAACCACACACACACACACAACCACACACCCACCCACAACCACACACACACACACAACCACACACACACACACAACCCCACACACATACAACCACACACACACACACAACCACACACACACAACCACACACACACACAACCACACACACAACCACACACACACACACAACCACACACACACACACACAACCACAAATACAACCACACACACACACAACCACACACACAACCACACACACACAACCACACACAACCACACACAACCACACACAACCCCACACACACACACAACCACACACACACAACCACACACACACACAACCACACACACAACCACACACACAACCACACACACACACACAACCACACACACACAACCACACAACCACACACACAACCACACACAACCACACACACAACCACACACACACACATACAACCACACACACAAACACAACCACACACACACACAACCACACACACAAACACAACCACACACACACACACACACAACCACACACACAACCACACACAACCACACACAACCACACACACACAGAACCACACACACCACCCACACACCACACATACAACCACACACACACAACCACACACACAAACACAACCACACACACACACACAACCACACACACAAACACAAACACAACCACACACACACACAACCACACACACAACCACACACAACCACACACACAACCACACACACACAACACACACACACACACACACACACACACAACCACACACACAAACACAA